>NC_080633.1:70465787-70767454 GCF_027579445.1 Ammospiza nelsoni
ATTAAGTTCCCTTTTAACATAATTAAAATATACTAGGCAGGCAATCTTGGGTTACTTAACTGGTACCACCACTTCAGACTATCACCTATTCTGTGGTTTTGCATACATATCCCACATCCCTCCAAAGCTTTTAACCCATTACTAGTTATTATTTTGGAGGAATGTGATACATAAATTTAAACATGTCAGACCCAGTGTTCAACACTTCTAATGATCTATTACCTTCATATTATTGAAGTCCCTGAGGAAGTTTGGCAGATGCCATTCAATCATCAAGCTATCATTACTATGCTTTAGCTTTAATCTAAAGTGCCTAAGAGCTTTGTGCTTCTTAATTCATATTCTATCTCTGTTAAGGAAAAAAAAAAGGGTGGGGAGAATGGGTGGAAATTGTTCACCTTAATTGGCCTAGAGTTTGTCATATTTGGGGAACACATTTTTTTTTTTCCAAACTAGATTACTTTTTCTTGTTTCAGTTACAAATCTATTTCCTCTAAAGTTCTAGTGATATCTCAGTAACTTAGTATTAATCTAGAATACATTAAAAAATACTATGGTAACATAACTTCAAAAAGCAAGAGTTTTTGATCCAAATCTTCCCAACATATGACAAGTAGAGCAAAGGTAACAGTTTATGCACAAATGTGTTATTACCAATGACTCTGTCATGCAGACTGCCTATTTATTAGTATCTCATTTTCTGATGACCTCTCCCAGGAAATTCAGAGGCCTAAGACCATTAAGTAACAGCACAGCTCTATGAATACCTCACTGTTTGGGTACTTTGCCGCCTCTGTTGATGACCAGATTCAGACTGTTTGTTGTAGGCAGCAATACCTCAAGCAGTGATTCAGGATGTCTGTTTTCCAGAGTTCTAAATAAATCTGGGCCACCGCAGATGTGTACAAGCCCAGTTGCAATTCTGCGGGCTGGAACACATCCAATCCACAATGAAACTCCATTTCAAGACAGGTGAATGCCCAAACACAAAGACCCTTATGCCCTATGACTTATGCACACTGTGGGCACATGCTGCCCAACTTGAAACAGCACACAGCAGGTGCTGTGGCCACAAGATGTGATAGCCAGATTTTGTGCAGCAATTACAACATACATTAGAAAACATGGGAAAACTGGGTTCAGTTGCCTTAGTTTCCCAGTCAGCCTTGTGGTGGGCAACATTTTTTTCATATCTAATTTATACCATTTTTTCTGCAATTTAGGCTTTTACTTTTTTGTCCCATCCAATCAATACAGAGAATATACCCCTTGTAGCATCCCTCTACCTATTGAGGGATTTATTCCTTTCTGTACTAAACATATCACTAGCCACATCTTTCTTTAAAACCTCTGTTTTTTAAACTTTCAGTTAGTTTTGTTGCTTTTCCCTGAGTAAAAACCTACACCTTTCTTCAATGTGGTGTGCAGAACCAGGCAATTCCTGTTGTTTCCAAACCAGGCACCATCCTGGGCCTTGCCAGCACTGAGTTAGAAGAAACATTTCATGCTTTAGACACAATGTTCCTGTTCATCAGTTTCAGTAGGAATACCTGCTTTCCCACAATACTGACAACACGGACAAGTTTTAGATGGTGATCCCTTCTGATCTCTCTAAACTGCTTTCTGGAAAATGGCTTTATACCTTTTGTTTTTCATCCCATATGGCAGATTTGGAATCTCCTCCTTACGAGCAGTACTCTGCATATGTTCTCATTGAGTCATACCCTATTCATGTCAGACAATTTCTCCAATAGTCAAGATCACTTTGAACTCTGAGCCTTTCTTTTCACCTCACTATCAGGTGGCTTTCTGTCCTTCAGTGTTAAGATAATCTCATCTAATGCTGTTCAGATTCAACATATATAGTCCACAAATATGCTGCCTGTCCCATCACTCTGAAAATACTGGAGTGACTTTTGTAAAGCTCCATTTGAGACTTGTTTGTAGGCTGATACTCTGCACAAAGGCAGGGTAATTGCTCAAATACATCTTTGTATAGATCTATTTTAAGATAATCCAACTTCTTCAGTAAATCCTCTTCCAACCTACACCCTTCCCTAATCATAAATGAGTCAGGATACCACTTAGTCAATCAAAAAACCAGATTCTAGCCAAGAGACAGGATTTATTTTCTCTGGATGGAGAACATTCCTATGCAGGGTAGAAAGCTAAGTCAACAAAATAGTACAAAGGCCCAGCTCCTGCCCACAGCCATTCTTTTTATACAGACAATTGACACCAGGGTGTGATTCTTGGGAACGGCCTGGTGGATGTGGCTCCCAGCCAAGCCCAAGGAGGTACAGGCGCCATCCATGCGCCCCATCTTCCAGGGCAGCACACCAACAGGGAGTGCTTCCCAGACCTCCTCTTGCCACCATCACTTCCTTTGGGACAGCTGTCTCTCTTTGCTCTCCTAACAGGTACACCCTGCCTGCTGTACGTGAGGCACACTTCTGAGAAAAGGAGAAAATAGTGTGTTGAGTGTAGAAGACCTCCTCCCATGCCCATTGCACATAATGACAGGGTTCACCAGACAGAGAAGTTCACAGGGCCCCATAAAGATAGCTTTCGTTTTTAAATTGCAATCCAAATAGAAATAAGATTGGTGTGTTAAAGAGCAGCTTGAATTCTACCTGTAGCAATTAGAAAGGGTACACTGCAAAGGAAGAGGAGGAAAATCCAGGCACAAGCTGCTTTCTACCAGCAAAATGTCATGAGGATCCTTGGGGTTTTACAGTTTGCAGTACTCTTTATAATTACTTAATTAATTGGAAATTAGAGGTAATGGAGACCTGTTATTTGACTTGTTTAAAGTCATAGAAAAGAAATTCAATCAGTGTTGGATTTTTTTCCTTAGGTTGATCAGTCTGAGGCTGGGTCTTCTAGGGTTGCTTTTGACATCTAGCCCCTTTCAAATATTTGGTGGTGGTGGGGTGTTGAGTTAAAGTACTGAATTTCTACCTTCAAACCAAGTAGAATGCAATATAGAATTAAATTATTGGGAGACGAGGCCTATCTGGGGCCATGGAGAATTTATGCATACAGGTTGTCATTTTACCCTCAAGGAAAATAATTTACATTTGACTACAACACCTCCCGTATGCGCCTTCATATGTCACATTACCTTTGTCTGCTTTCACACCACAGGTTCTTTAGGATGAAGACATTATTTATTTTTGCCTTGTATGGTGCCAAATATGTTGCCAGTACTTAAAATAAATAGCAGTAATACAAGCTCATTATCACGCAATTTAAGCCCTGGCAATCTATACTTGATCCAGGAAAGCCAGTTTTTTTCCTGACACTATCTGTGCTATCTGGGGAGGGATTGTGTTAATACCTTCCATGTGTGTGAAAACAGCCCTTGCTAAGAAGGTTTTCATGCTGTGGCTGAATCTGATTTCACATACCCCGTTTCACACTGATGTAACTGTTTTCTTCAGTACCGTTGCACCTCATACAGAACCTTCTCCCAGAGACCCTCTGAGAGCCAGAGGGGAGATGTGAACCATTGTTTCCTGAGTCAGTGTGAAAAAACCTTATGTGACTTAAATATATATATATATATATATATTTAATCCTTATGTGACTTAAATATATATATAAATATATATATATTTAATAATAGGTGCTACAGAATTTTGTGATTGCTTTCTAAACACCAGCTTCATATTTCCCCTGAGGCCTGAAGAAATTTGCAATTTTCTATTATTCTGTTTCCTACCCAGTACACTAGCAATTTAGGCAAATTCTGCCTTTGTAGTATTTAATTTAAACAACTGGAAATGGGTCTGTGCTGTGTGGATTGTGCTGGAGCACAAACATGTTTGCAAGAAAACAGGCTTTACAGTGCTTTCTGTGCCCTGCAGCCACAGACTCCTGAGACAGGAAATCACAGCATTAACCTGATGATCAAGCTGCAGACAGCAGCCTCGATGTGCCACAGACTTCTAAGTAAAAGGTATTCTAAGTAAAAGGCAAAGGCAACGAAAACAGATTTAAACACAAAAATCTGGCAAGTCAGAAGAAATTTGTCTCATGCCTCTCTGTCTATATTTGCACATGTACAGCCACAGACAGGCAGAAGTAACCTCTTCTACATATACATAAACTAATAGGATGATAAAGATACAAATAGATTTCCAACTTCTCGCAGGAAAAAAATGCATTCTGAAATGATTCATATTACCTTGTGGCGTGGCAACATATTATTTAATAGCAGCATAAAGTGATACATGCTCTGAAGGGGCTACACTCACAAGAGAAGCTTCTTTTGGAGTCAGTTGCACGCATTACATCACTCGTGGCCACATGTGAATGTTATTTATGTATGTACTCTGAAACAAAATAAGGGGAATAGACAAAGAGAGATTCCTCCCACACCCCACATGCCAGAATCTCGTTTCCTATCCTCAGCTGGTGCTCAAGAGCCTGACTCCAGCAATAACAGTCTCCCACTGAGATTAAAGCACTGGCAAGCACAGCTTATCTTGGTTAATGTATACTTAAGTTTTGTGTGTATAATACATACATATATTTACATATATAGACGCACACACATATGTATATATTTATCTCTCTCTCTCCCTCCACTGATACACATATTGTGTTTATACACATTTATAAATATGATATGTAGGACATCTTTTGCAGAGAGGAAATAGTCCCTGGATGGAAAAACACTTGTAGATGTGAGCCCAAGCAGAGATGATTCTTGACTTCAGCAGCTGCCCCCTGCTCCTCTGCCCCTCAGTGGACACAATCACTCTCAGAGACCTCTGTCTCCTTTCCCCAAGGAATGCTGGGGTCCACTCCTGCTGCAGAGCTGTGGCTCAAACCTAGCCAGCCACCAGCAGTGCTGTTCTCCCACCTCATATGAACTGTATCAAAATTGTCATAAAGACCAAAGGCTCAGAGACCTATGACAAGCAAAGCACCAGACCATGTTTTTGTGGAGTCATTGAGCAAATGTGCCTGAAGTAAGCAGGACAGACCCTGAAGATGTTGCTTACTGACTAGTTTGTTCAGCATTTCTTGATGCATTGCAACATTTACCAGATTTCCCCATGGGGACAGTCATATTGGTAAATGTGGTTCACTTGATGATCCTCTGTAAGTTTAAATTAGTCCGTGTATTTAGCAAGGGAAAAGACAAGAGAAAGTGATCCAAATTTTTTGGACTATAAACAAACATTTTTGTGGACTGTGAGCATTAGAAGATTTACTGGGACATAAACAGTGCTTACTTACTCCAGGGTAAAACAACAATGATATTTCTGAAATAAAGAACAAAACATCTTGGCTAGCAAATGATAGCTCATTGGGAGTGTAAAAATATAGGCATATATGCCTGTACACATATAGTTCCCAGAAATTAAGGGTTTGTACTTCAGATTTATGTGGCATCTCTTCATTATCAGAGTAAATTAATTTACTCTGAAAACTAAATGGATCTGTATGATGCATGTATGCTGGTACTTAGAAAATACAAATAAACATGAAGTAACCTTCATACAAGCAAAATGCTAAACCTGCCAATACTTGCTATTGCATCACTTTGGGGAAAAAAAAAAAAGAGGACAGGATGTCCATAAATAAAAGCTGTTATTTTAAATCTGCTGAGAAACTCAGGTACAAATATATACCAGTGAGTCAGAAAGTGAGAGGGAAATATGTGGAGTTTGATCATACCCTGTTTTAGGTGGATACAAATGGGATGGAAGAAGGGAATTAAAGCCTTTAAGAGCTTGAAATTCCAAGACCAAGATTCAGACCCATAAAGTACTAAGCCAAAGAAACCATGCTAGTATATTTGCTGGAAAGAAACAGCATACAGCAAAAGTACTTCTATGCTAGCAAAAGTACTTCTATGCTAGCATCTGGAAAATTGTAAAAGTTGTGAAGGGCACATACACCAAAAGGAAACAAGGGGAGAGGTACAGATAAAAGAAAAAAGATTATGGCAAACAACTGCTCTTTACCATCAACAAATGCAATCCAAGTCTATAAAGCAGCTGGGGTAATGCTCTAACTTTACAAGACCAAATACAACAAGAATTCCTTGGGGGTAAATATCTCCACATGAATCACTGCTATGAAAAGTAGCAAAAAATTTTGGTAGATAAAATACCTACATATGCCATACATATATACATGCATAATGTATTTTGTTTAGAAGCAGCCACATAGTCTGAGAACATTTAACATGAAGAGCATCAGATGCTGGTATAGAACAGAAAAAGGAAAGGAGGGGGAACCTCAAGCTCAAGTCTATCAGTCTCTTCTTAGCTGACAGTCACTCTGCTCCCACTGTCTTCAGATGTTTCCCTAAGCTCAGCCAGTAAGTGAAACGTCATTTTACTCAAACAACCATTTCATCCTGGCAACAGTATGTTAACTCCCATGGATATGTCCTGGTTTAAGCACAGACTTAAATCCACTGCTTAGAATGCATATTTGGAATGAAACCTCTGTTTCCACAGTGGTCCTCACCAGTCACAAAAGTTCCTGATTCCAAAATATTTTTCAACAGAATGGAAATATTTAAGATCTAGTTTTCTGTGGTGGACTTAGCAGTATTAGGCTAATGGTTGAACTGGATGATCTTAAGGGTGCTTTCCAACCTAAATGATTCTATGGTTCTACTTAGTTGGGACATTCAGAAGAGACTTTCTGAGGCTGCAACCCGAGCAGCTCCTTAACTAATATCACTTTCTATGATGAGCACCAGCAGAGATGCCTTCCCCTCATCCACTGGCTGCATTTGTTTTCTTCCACCTTGTCATAAAACAGATTCTCTCTATGAGTCTGCAAAGGTGAACAGCAATTGCAAAATTTTGCAACTCATAATTTTTCAGTGTGCTCATGATACCACCTCAAGATGATTGGGAAATGGTGCTGGAAAAGGAAATCCCTTACCTATAAGTCTCAGTACTAGTCAACCTTGCTGCTTACAAGCCCCACAGCTCTTCCATCCTTATGGATGTCCACAACCTGCTTTGAGTTCAGCAAGGCTGCTCAAGTACAGAAGTACTGCCAAGTTAGTTTATGAAGTCATCTTTTACACAGATTTTCACAGGGTTTCTTTAAGATTCTGGTACTTCAAGTGATAAAGTGAAGCTGCCAAGGAAAGGCCACATTGCATTGAAAATCACAGCAGAGATGTGGCAGAGATTAATGATTTACATACAAGGGAACTGAATGGCAAGCATAGCACTCAGAAGCAAATGTGTTTAGTTGTACCTTCTGAATGCTGGTGGTGTTAAACACAGCCAGCACTCACAGTTAGAGTTAAATTCAGTTCACAGATCTGAATTTAACAGCACACTGCAGTTCCACTAAAGCCTTAATTTTCTTTCTTTAAATTTGTGTTGTTTCTTGAACAGCATTTCAGGCTGAAAATGCATTCTGTAAACTGGAAATCTGAGCCTATTAGCACATTTAGAGAAATAATTGGATTAAAGCATCAAGGCCAGCAGGGATGGAAATAATCTATCCTTTAAATACATCTTAGTGACAAAAGAAAAATGTGTGAAAAACATTTAATGCTACTCCTCCAGTGCAGCCCAGCCATATGAAAGGCAACTTCCAATTTTACAATGGGCTGTGTGCCACCAGAGATATGATAGAAGGGAGTGGGAGGGAGAAATGAAGCTTAGCTAACTAATGAGTTGGGACTATCCACTGCTTTTGGCTGAAGAGCTGTTGCTCAGTTAAATATAGCAGCTATTCTCCTGGCAGTGCAGAGATGAACACCTCATGAAATGAATTAGTGACATTCCTCTGGTTTGATTTCTCATGATCTGTAAAATTTTAAAACTGATCCTAATTCCCAGATCTTAGTTTCCATGCCAGATTCACCAGACAGGAAAATATTAATCTGCTGGGATTTTTCAAGGAATTTTCTACATCTAGAAATGCTGAGAACATGTTCCTCCAAAATCAAGTAACAGCTAAGCTGCTTTCCTTGCTTTCAAAGTTACTGTAAACTTCTGCAAGTCTATAATGCCTGTACCACTCAGAATACAGTGGCTTTTGAAGGAGAGGAGGTAAAGCTGTTCCATTTTTCCCCACTAATCCAGGCCTACTTTACTAAATCGAGCATTGGAAAAGTATTGTCCTAAATAGGACAGAGTAGGAGCACTACAATTTCATTCAGACTCCATCTGAGTTCTGCCTGGAATTTTGTATCACTGCTTTGAGTGCCACTTCCCTGGGCCTGCTTTGCACCAGGGAGAAATGAAAACATGCAGAAGGAGGGTGCAGCTCAGCATGTGCCTCTGCAGGCCAGGACTTCAAGAGAAGCACTCACAGGACATGAAGGACAAGGTGGGTGCAACACAACACACTGAATAACAGAGGGGGACAGACTGAGCTCTCACTTCAGAATCTGTTTCAGAAAGTATGAAAAGGAAATGCCTGAGACTGTAGCTGAGGCAATCTCTGTCATCCCACAGCTACTTTGGATCCCAAATACACTAGTTTGATTTTCCTACATCATCCAAGAAGCTAAAAAAAATAGTGATAAATGTGGAAGAAATTGATATCTGAAATTGCAAGGACAGAACATCTAATACGACCAAGTGACATTTGTGCAACTGGGAGTAGACATAAAGCGTTTAATGACAAGGCTCACAAAGCTTGCTCAGTTTGTGGCTATTTTCTTGGAAGAGAAGCTCTGAATGGGCTGTGTCAACAAAACTGTCACAAATCCTTGTGCCTGCCTTTAAAACTGCATTGAAAAAACAAGTCAAAGAAGGTACATCCATTAATACAAGTTAAAGACTCTGAGACGTCTACAAACCTTGATTGTACCTTGCTTATCTATGCATAAGGAGATACTTAAATGCTAATGTTCATATAATGCTGACAATTGATGCAGAGTGGTAGCCAGGCTGGTTTTTGAGTTAAATATGCCCATTTGAAAATAATACAAAGAACTAGCTAAAGGTTAATACTGATAACAACATTTTGCCTCCTCAAGGCAGACATGATGTTATAAATGTAAAATTTCCAAGTTTTGTGGGGCGTGGGGGATTCCTTAAAACTGACGCATCCCTTCCCTTGGGCATTGTCAAATCTCAAACTGAACTGGGAAGCTAACACTTCTCTTCTACACTAGACAGATTCAAAAGAGTGAAGATTCTGCTAGAAACATCTATGGTAAGCTCTGCCAAGAAAGCATGTTTTCTCAACAAGAAGTGGCTGTCTCTATTTGCTTTGTCTCAGACATGTAAACAAGTTATTAATTCAACTATTTCACATTTTGGACATGCCACTAATCACAACTTTGATAATGAAACTCCCTCTCACTTTGTAGCTTGCAGCTTGAGGAGTCCCATGAAACACATAATAAAATACTTGAGAGCTCATTGAGGGAATTCAGCACAACAAATACCTGCAGGAAAGATTATAATCTATTTCCTTTCCACAGAGTCAACAAGACTAAAACTGCCCACTTGATTGTGTCCCTTTCCTCAGGGCGAGTCAGAGATGCAAGTCAAAGTTACTTGCTTGACAGAAAACACAGGAAGAAAGAAAAAAAAAAAAGCAAAAAAGCCTGAATTTGCAGTCTGGATGGGTTATGCCTGGTGGCAGATGTGGTGGGCTGCTGGTACATGGCATTTCTTGCTGTCTGGCTTTGCATGTGTTCAGATAAGTGCCCAGAGTCTGGACCTTTTTCTGAGCAAGCAAATTACCCTTAACCACACAACCACGCCGCCCCATCTGTGACCTCTCCTCCTGGAGCTGGAAGGACCCACCCTCCAAGTGAAAGACACTTAATTGCATCTCCATGATAATTGAGCCCAAAGACTGCTGGTAAGTAGAGGCTATCAATTGTGTTGAAGAAGGACTTCTGCTTTTTGTATTCCAGATTAATATCCACCAAGGATTTCCTAAAGCTGTTGGACTCAAGCCCACATATGCAAAGACAATCTGAAGTGTTAAATGAGATGCTGAATTGTAGCTCTTGCTACAGCCAATGCAGATTATTTCCACTGAGGAAATCACCTCCTTTCTTAATTGCAGGGAGGTGTTTCACTTGCTCATTTTACAGCCAGTGTTTGCATCGCACAAACGGAGATAGCTGTGAACTTTGAAGTGTAAAGTGAGAATTAAAAAGTTTCCAAGATTGCAAAGAGCACAGTAACTTAATAAAAACTTGTTTAGGCAGCCAAGAATAATGTGTGTTATATTACACCAATCCTAGATCAAGAGCTTAGGACTGAAAACAGAGAGAGAATTTAAAGTCACAAAAAAACTTCTCAAGTTGAAAATCTTGCTGAAGCAATGATTATTGTTTTGTTATTTCTTTGTTCCAAAGAAAAATTTTTATTTTGGAGAACTAATAATCCTTTCACCTCAAAATGCAAGTAACTTGGACACTAAAAGTCTTCAATTTAATCTTAAATTGTACAAAGGCTCTTCTGCTTGTCTGCACAGGTGTCACATTTCTCCAGCCCATGGTCAGAACTGCCACTGAATACATGCAAAATTTTGTACTTGTACTATTTTGTGTTAGCTAAGTAAAATTTGTTATTCTCAGCTCACAGTGCCTCCAAATAAAAGACCACCATTTTATCTAAAGGAAATTGAATATGGAAATCAACAGAAAACACCACTTAGTTGTCACCTCAGCCATTACTGAAGACAATTATGCTCGGGCAAGGTTACTTGCAGTAAATATACTGCTTTTCTTTATCATGTCACCAACGCCCGTCAGTCAGTGTTAGCTGATTTGGAAAACTGAACTCACCTCGGAGATGCTTATATTAAGAACCTTTGAATTGGGTATGACTGGTGAAATGAAATACTTGTTTTCCAAAGGATGAACATTTGCAGCTAAAGTAAGCCTTCCCTCGGTGTCTCTGTCTTTCCACTGCTCCTGGCTGCAGAGGTGTATTTATACTACAACGCTGCTGAACTGCAGACCTTTTCATAGAGCTCCAGCTTTGCTGGCAACAATTTCAAGCCTACGGGCCAAGGCACCGGCCATGCCTTCCTTCCTCCGTGAGTAACCCTGGAGGGGATGCCTCACTCACAAATTCCACCCTGAAGCAGGACTCAAGATCCCAGGGAACTGCCTACGGTGTCCCTCTATCTAATAGCAGTGTGATTACTGTCAGCTATTAATTTGGAACTGAGTTTGGGAGGGAATTAAACATGGTATCACTGTTTTTTTTTCCTTCAAAGCTTTCTTCATGATCACAGCAATTAAGTGAAAGCATCTGAGTGGCAATGGAGCTGCAGCATGAGGCCTTCTAATTGCAGCATTTCACCAGAGGAAAAGCAGAGAGAAGGAGGCAAAAGTTTCCAAACTGGCAGGACAGGACAGAGTGTGTGCATATGCGTGCATGTGTTTCTTTAAATTACCAAAACAAACAAACAAAATTGTAACGATTCCCATTCTTATGCTGCCCAGACTTAGGGTGGAATTACCATTCCCTCTCCTTGCATTCATCCTATCAAAAACCCTTACTGAGGGGCATAAAGCATTTTATTGAATGCATCCACTCTCCAGGAAGAAGGATCCCTTTTGTGGAAACACACCATGCAAATGAGACCTGGAGTCCACTGAAGGCTGTGGTCAGGATTTCAGCCTCCACCTGACTGATCATTTCCACACTTTATCTCTCTGACCACTGTATGCTGCAAGAGGCTCCACCACAGTACATTTAAATCAATTTCACCTGAAGAATGAATGGCTCCATTTGTAGTGTATGTCAAGCATTAAGAGATCTGTTTCATAGCCCACAGCTTACAACCACAATTCAGCATATTTTTCTAAGAGGATGTATGCTGTTTGTCAGGCTACCTTCCCATTCTCCACTAACAACAGTTCCTAAGGTTCTCATTTCAGTAACCTTTGCTGCCTTGGCCAACAATTACAAGCAGGAAGGGTGGGATGTATTTAATTAGAAGATCCCCAAGTTCAAATATCCATGTAGCCAGAATATTTGTTCTAAATAATGCTATCATCAAACATTATCAAGATCTGCTCTTCTACAGCACAGGTATAAATTACTTTGCTATTTTTGAGCATAACACCAAGGAAAATAGGCAGGAAGCTCAGTAAGAGCAATTATGATATCTTCACCACTCACTAATATCTGTTGTCATTTGTAATTTTATTGCTGAAGCTATCACTACTTAGCATCTTTTTCTAATGTTCCACTCATTAGCCAACACCCATAAATAGAGGTATTTATTTTTAATAGTGCTCCCTGGTCAAAATCCCTTATAAAATTCCACAGTTTTCTACACTAACAGTCCCTAGTGCTTTGTTTTACAGAAGTGTTAGGATACTGCTCTGGGCAATTACTCAATAGTATTGGAGTACAAGAGTTGTTAACCTATGGCTCTGAATCAGCAAAGCTATAAATATACCCTAACACGTTATTTAATTAAAAGAATGGCAAAATTCCAAACATCTGTGTTGCTTCAGATAACCTTCTGGAAATACACCCAAACTGGGACTTTAGAGATGGCTAATGAAAACATCTATCAGGAGTAAAGGACCAAACAGGAATATTCACAACTGTTCGTAATGCTGTCAGGGGAAAAAATGTTTCCTTCAATAAAAAGAAAAAAAATATTGTTTTTCTTTCTATGTAGTAAACAGCAGTTTTTTCTGCTGGAGCTGTGTGAAATATCTTGTCAAACAAATCTGAGAAAGTACCAATTTGGCTGTGAAGTTCTGTCATTTTCTGTTTCATAATCTTGTCCCTGGCTAAGCACAAGAAACTGTGCAAGATACAGACTTCTTAGCTTTTAAGAGAGTGTAAGAAACACTTTCCAAAAGGCACTGTTTGAGTTCTCATGAACCTCTTTTTCCCTCTTTTATGACTCCTCAGCAGCTCAAGTGGTTGCAGACTGTAGAGCCGTCCCTCCAGCTGGTGTTTGCCTCATGACAGAGTTGCACATGGATTACAACTCCCAGCAGTCACTGAGCACTGTTTAAATGGGATTTAAACGGAGAAGAAAGAGAGAGAAAGCACATGTATGTGCATAACATATGAATTTCATCAAGAATGAACACCAAATCAAGTTCTGTTTCACTTACTTACCAATATCTGGGGGGAAAAAATCCTGACAACAACCTACACCAAGAAGCTGGGCTCTTTTCCCTCTTTTCATCAGTAGAATATTTCCAGGCATGTGCTTTTTTTTTTTTGTTTTTGCTCTTGGATTCTGGGAGATGTTTTTAAAAGGCATCTCCTAGAATAAAACCTGAAGTTCTGGTTGTGCAAAAAGACTGGGAAGACACTTGCATGTTCAACTAGCTGGGCAGCAAAAACAGAGAGCAGTATAGGTGCTGGGGAGTAATACAAGTGGAGAACTAGTGTTCTGGGGCAAGAGTCTCATATTTCTTTTGAGGAAAAAAAATCCCCATTAAATAAAACAGAAGTATTTTAGCTCCGAAGAGATGTAACAGTAAAAATGCAATGTCTAAATACATTTAAAAAGGGGTGACAACAGACAATTGAGGGGAAAGAGGAAGGAAAATAGTGGAATGACTAATGATGTTATCAGAAAATGGATGATTAGATAACAAAAATGCAGAGAATTAAGCGTAAGGCTAGGGAGAATAGTAAAGCATGAAGGCAGTGTATCTCAACAGAGGGATGTAAGTAATCCAGTGCACCAGCACATACTGAAAAGAAACAGGATGGGAGACAAGCCTCAGCCCTGCAAAAATTCTGTACAGACTCCACATGACATTGCCATTAGCAGAAATAATCTGATACCTAAGCCTTCACTCAAGTAGCTTGGTAATAATAAACTTCCTCTGTAAAGCCCATTTTCTTGTAGAAATATGGGTATGTCACAGTTTAAATGAAAATTAGTTCCTAGCTCCCTGCACAAAACTTTCCAAGTCTATAGCATCAGAAATCATATAGGACTCCCCAAGGGTCACAGCAAAGCAATGACAAACTGATCCTTAATATAAATTTGCAATTCTTAGTAGAAAACAACAAGCTCGGTGTATTTGGATCTATTAGGTACTTGATGTGCAAACTGGGGAGACAGAGGAGCAGCCCCATGGAAAGGGACCTGGGGCTCCTGGTCAGTGGCAAGCTGAACATGAGCCAGCAGTGCCCTGGCAGCCAGGAGGGCCAGCCCTGTCCTGGGGGGCATCAGGCACAGCATGGCCAGGCAGGCAAGGGAGGGGATTGTCCTGCTCTGCTCTGAGCTGGGGCAGCCTCACCTCCAGCGCTGGGGGCACTTCTGGGTGCCATGACATAAGAAGGATACAAAGCTGTTAGAGAGCATCCAAAGGAGGGACACAAGGATGGTGAAGGGTCTGGAGGGGAAACCATAGGAGGAGTGACTGAGGTCACTTGCTCTGTCCAGCCTGGAGAAGAGGAGACTGAGGGAGAGCTCATTGCAGTTACAAATTCCTCATGAGGGGAAGAGGAGGGGCGGGCACTGATATCTTCATTCTTGTGACCAGTGACAGGACCTGAGGGAATGGCCTGAAGCCTGAATTGGGGGAGGGTTAGGTTGTGTATGAGGAAAAGGTTCTTCACTCAGAGGATGGCTGGGCACTGGAACAGGCTCCCCAGGGAATTGGTCAGAGCACCAAGCCTGACAGAGCTCAAGAAGTGCTTGGAAAATGCCCTCAGGCACATGGAGTCACTCTTGGGGTGTGCTGTGCAGGGCTGGGAGTTGGACTTTGATGATCCTTGTGGGTCCTGCCCAACTCAGGATACTCTATGATTCAATTCTATGATTCTAACTGCATCTTTTTGAAAAAGCCAGCTACTAAACAATCCATATATGGGCTGGATGAAATTACATTTACTGCCTACAGCATTTCCAGTGCTTTGAATCTAAAATATATGTTACTAAAGTACGCCACCAGGACTGTTTATGAAGATACCTTGCAATAGCTGAAAATATGCACTGGTTTGAAATTTATAGTAACAGAGTTACCAGTGTAACACTTGTATGATACAGCCAACAAGCCACTACGTCACAACATTTTTTCCACATGAAGAATAAATTTGCAGAATTGGCTAATGAGCTGATAGTGGAGACTGGAGTGCCAGATATTCTCATTTTCTTTGGATCTTCCTTTACTGCAGGAACATGAGGGCTTTATATTTAAAAAATGTGTCAGTACAAATATGTAAGTTTACAGTTGCAGACCATTAATTTGAAACGCTACTGCAAAGAAAGAAGTGCCTAAAATTTCAGAACAGACTTCCATTGATCCACCAAAGAGTGGAAAGTACTAATAAAAATACTGTAAAACATTTAAAGATGGTATCCAAAGAATTTCCAGCAAGAGGACCAGCTCCTTGGATCTCAGGGCACTGAAAAGCTGTCTTGTTATCCAGACACCAATCTAGGCTTGGTATCCTTCCTTCAGCTTTTGCAGGCAGTTGAAAGCCAGCATTTATGGGGCAGAATCTTAACAGATTTAATAAATAATTTCCCACATATGTTTCTCTAAAATCTTTACAAAGAAATGGTGATTATTACAGCCTGTGTCTGAAAACCTCTGCCATCACCCAAGATCTTCCTGCTCTGGCTGTGCTGCAAATCAGAACCAAAATGTTGGTTTTCCTGCACGGAGTGTTCATAATCCAAGGCCATGCTGCACATACTGAACCTGCTAACAACATGAACTCATATTGCTACCATGACAAACAGCTTTTATATGAGATAATTTACCCTGTTTCTGCTGCACTGAAGCATTTCACACTGTTGTGACTAGATTTTTCTCCTTTGCTCAGCTTGAATCACTGGGTCAAGTTGCATTCCCATGCCCACAGTGCAGGAAATGGAGCACAAATAAGCAGAGACACAGTGTGAGAAGGCAACAGCAAACAGAAGTGGTGATCAAGATGCTCAAGAAGTCACAGCACATCACTGGTATGCAGTGATTTTTGAAGGCAACAAGAGAGTTTCCAGGAGGGATAAGAGGGTACAGAAAGAGGAATCTGCTTTCTTTGCAGCAGCAATCAGTGGGGTGTTTTGCAGAGGGGGCAAAACAGAAGCAGCAAAACAGGATGCTTGTAAGCTGCCTCTCCACAAAGCACTGCCTTTTTAGGCAAAATAAAAATTAATGTGGGTTATGTGAACAAACCAAAGCAAAACACTATGGGACATAAGGAAATTATTTTGTCAGCCTGCCTGGAACTTGGTTTTGGAGGGAGCCATCTCGGTATCTAGGCCTAAGGCCATGGAATATTCAAGGCCATTTCATACCCAACAATGTAATACTCAATGGGATTATTTCAGTTCAGGTCCACGTGAGGTCTGTCAGACTCAAGACCCTACATATTCTATTCTTTTGAAGAAGCCTAAATGTGAAGTTGACATATACTCAATTTGACGGAACAGCAACACAGGAAGAGTTTATCAGAAGAGGATATTACTCCTTTTCACAGTGCTAGGCTTAACTGTACAATGTTTCTGGAAATGTTTAATAGAACGAAAGTATGTGAAAAAAAGAGAAAAACAAAAAAGCTGCAGGCATAGCTGATGTAAATGCTTGAGTTGCCTTTTTTTTAAAATAATAATTTTTATATTGCCTAAATCCCCAAAGTCAGAGTCTGGAGTATTCTGGACTCTGTCTGGAGGCTTCCCAAAAATCACTGCTTGTCAACACCCTTTTTACAGAAATGAGTCTGTTTACCTCCACCACTGCATTGTCAAGTCATCTCTTCCCATGAGCATTACAGTTTAAATTGGTATCCTTACAGAGATGTCTAACTCCCCCTTTCCTTACTATTCAGGAATTTCTCTAATAGTCAAAGTCCAAATTAAAATAATTTACATCAACAGAATGCTTTTCTTCATGGTGCATTTCTACACAGATCACTGTAATTTTATGTGAAGATAAAAATATGTTAAGTTGATATGGTGAGCAATGAATAAAAGGGAAATGCAAAAAATTCATTCACTTTGAACTTTGATCCAAAGTGAACATTTTCCTGTAGGGGAACTTGATATAAAGTTCATTTCTGTGCTTTAAGAATCTATGGCTTTTGGAATTGACACCACAAGTGTGATATCTCAACTGGAGCATGCCAATCTCCTGAGCTGTCTTTGACAGGTTACACAGGAACCCTGAGGAAGCCTTCGTATCACCCAGCGTTTGAGGACACTGTAGAGGTTTTGGGGTTTTGCTCTGCAAACAGTGTCTCTCAGAGTTCTTGGCAGTTAAAAAAGACATTGAGGGATAACCCAGATTCTGCAGGCTTTACAGGAAAAAACGTGGTCAGTAACAAGGGAAAAATTGGTATACAAACCAAGGGGGCATTCACATCTAATGTGCTTAGTTCTTTCTGTCTCTAGTTGCCATTGGCATTCTTTGGTTGGTGTATGGAAAAAGAGTTATTGATTACATTCCTCTGACCACTTCAGCAGGCCCTTTCCTCTTTCTGTGATAAATAGGACAATACTTGGTAGTCCCAGCCAAAAGCAACAACGACTCCAACCACTTTGTCACATTTCTAAGCGGTCCCTCCCAGCTCAAAGTCCTGGTAAGTCATGAGCTGTCAGCATGTCAATGTACAAAATGGCCACTTGATGAACTCTGGTATATAATGCTGATCCTTAGAAAGCCTACAGCAAGTACCCAAGCTGTAGTGTACCTGCACGTATGAAGGGTTTTCCCCACAAGTTTTTCATCCAACAAGCACGGCCCCAAAACCTGCTTTCTCTGAAAGCAGATCCCAGCTGACATGGGATGTCTGATGTAGATGTTTGCATCCATGGTATTCACAGACATAGCAAGCTGTGTTATCAAGGGTATCAAAGATAGCAGGCATTACTCTGGAGAAGGAAATCCTTTCCAAAGCCATATTTAAGATCTTAATTAAGTCAATTTTTTTCCTTAATTCCATTCAGCAGTTAAGCCAAAGCAGAATTAATTGTGGTTGCTAATACTAGAAGACAAAAATAAGAATACTTCTCATGAGCTTTCCAGCACAAATGGCCTGCCATCCATCTCCAACTCCCTGTGGCTGTTCTTCAATGCTCTTAACTCTTCACTGCTGTGGATCCCTATTGTGGTGAATAACACACCTTCCTGTGCTTTTGTCTTCACTCTCATGTCCCCCTTACCCTTGCATTTATTTATGCCACACACCTGTTGAATTGCTATAGAGGTGGGTGGCTTACCTATAGGGCAAGTCATATTCTACTCATGACAACTTTTTGTTTATAATACCTGAGCTATGTCACTCTTGGGATTCACTTCATCAGTCAAGATTAATTTTGGCCTTTATTTTTAAAGCCTGGAAGCTGTCCAGAAGGCATCTAACAAATATGCAAAATACAAAGATAATACCAATAGGCACCCTGGGGAGGAGACAGAGAAAGGAAGGTCAGGAATAACACACCTAAATACTACCTTGGATAATTTTCTACAAGCCCTTTCAGCCAACTATGTGCAGGATAAAAGACTTGTGGTAATTTTACAGGATTAGCACTACAGAAGAATTGTTTTGAATGAGGAGCAATGTCACAATGTGTGATCAGTGGTGACACTGCAGTATAAGAGGAGGCCCCAATAGGCTTTGTTTCATATATATAAAAACAGTGGACAGAGCAAACTTGGCCCTACCTGAGCTTTTCCTAAAACCTCACATTTCCTCTGTTTCCAATTTCACCTTCATAACCCCCTTTTTAATCTCCACCAACACATGGAAACAAAAACTTGGATCAAGAGGAGAGTGATGCCAAAGATTAGAGGTTTGGAAATTTACAACTGTTATCTGAGGAAAAACTATAGTGGCAGCCAATTACTTTAGTCAGAAGTTTTGGTTATTGTAAAGAAGCTTCAATATAGTATTTTGCTTTCAAAATCAGAAGATAGAAGCGTAGTATTTTATCAGTCAAACAGAATTAAAAGCCAAAACAAAAGCAATTCAAGTTCTAGTTACCCAATCTAGAAATTTTTAAAACTAGGATCTGCAACCACTAACTCAGTAGGACATGTAGGGAATTATAAACATTAACTTGTCGCAGACCACTGTAAAAAAAACAGGCAGGTGTCCTATTTTAAACCATATATTTTTTTGTTTTCATTATTGCTATTCCACTGTTCCCCTTACAGCTAACCAATACAAAGCATGATTGCAAAGTAGTACCAGTTCAGCAATTTGGAGGAAGTAAAAAAAAGTAAAGAGTGCTTTCAAAAATTACAGAACAGTGTTCCAGAAAGGAAATCTGATTTAAAAACCCATTTCTGTGCAGCAGTCGAGTGGTCTGTTTCGAATTTCAATGGCTATCTGTAGCACTGAGTTTTCTGTGTCATTGCATGCAGAAAACATGATGAGGAATGGGTCTGTCTTACTCTGCTCCTAACCACAACCTGGTAGATAAATTCTGTAGTCACAAGGCAGCTGAGAGCTCTATGAAGACTATTAAAAAATACTGGCAAAGCTGGAAGGAAGAAATTCAAATGAGGCCAGGTTAGAGGTTTCAAAGGGATGAGTGACTGATCCTGTTTCATGTTATGCCAGACAACGCTAATAGTTTAAACACTAGCTCTGTCAAACAAGAAATAGATGTATAATCGTCTGTGAATTATTAAAATTGACTTCACCTACTCACCTTTAGAATTTTCTGACTGAAAGAAAAAAAAAAATCAAGAAAGAAAAAGTCTCACAAGAGAGGCATGCACTCTTAATCTATTACTAATGTCTTCTTCAATCCAGTTAATATTTTTCATATTGTCTGCTTTGGTGAGCTCAGAGACTATATGTGAGGAATGAGCAAAAATTCCAGCTGATCCAAGGCATAAAGTTCTTAATGTTTAAGTCTCTCCTGCCCTGCAGATAATTACTGTCTTCTCTTTCACCCATCCAACTGGGACATCAGACAACCTGGGGAACATCCAAGATGGGCATGAAGAACCATTTCCTGATTCATGACAAATACTGTAGATGTTTTTGACACAGATATAATTCTTCTCAGGTTTTATTCAGCAACAATACTTTTCCTTCCCTACCCTCCCCCATTTTTCAAAAGTTGTTTATATGTACAAGGCTCAATTTCCCCTGCTATTGAACCATACAAGTTCTTCTTGAACACAAGGGAAGTATTAAGGATAATAAAAAACAATTACCAGTGTAAAAGGTTTTTAAGTTCTGATGCAATCTGAATCATGGTTATGGGTTTTTTTCTGGAATATAAATATGGGACAAGAAGATACAGAAGCTAATCCTCAACATCATTCGACAAGCACTCTTCAACATCATCATCATCACCACCGAGTAGCAATAATAGCAAAGGTCCCACCTATTCATGCCTCCCTCATGAAGTTGTTAATTTAAAAATGATGACTCAAAAGGTGAGAGAGGGGAAAGGTGAAGGTTTATTTTCTTAAACAACCACTTCCAAACTTCCACCTCCTTTCAACTATTTTCCCTTAAGAGAGAAATAGCAAATTGTGAAGGATGAGGATGAGTCTGAACAAAATCTCTGTGTTGACTTTTTTGAGAGGAGACAGAAGACCTCTAGGACTTAATGAAAAAAAAAGTCTTGACTCCCTTAGAAAAGTACCTTCCTCCCCTCCAAATTAGGCTTTTCTTAGAAAAACTGAAGGGACAATTTTGATTTTCTTTTTGTTAGAAGAACATTTTTTACTTTTTTTTCCCCCAGAGGTGAAGTTAAAACATCCCACTACTGCCTGTAGTAGTGGGATGTTTTATTATTTATTATTTATTATTTATTATTTATTATTTATTATTTATTATTTATTATTTATTATTTATTACTTATTATTTATTACTTATTATTTATTACTTATTATTTCTTTTCTAGGGGAATAGGCTTCAGATAACTAAAGAAATAAAAAAAAAATTTATAGATGCCTACTGTCATTTTTGGACTGTGAAACACCTGAAAAATCATGAAATGAAAGCTTTTGGCGACAAACCCCCACACCCTCCTCACTCCTAAGAACTTGCTATGCCTTTATGCATTTCTCCTAACCTGGTCCAAATGGCCCTTTCACACTGTCCCTCAGAGAGACAACTGCACTCACTCTTATAACATCTCCAGCAGCACCAAAGTCACAATGATAAATATTTTACAAGAGGCGGCACAGGATTTTGAGAATCAGTGGCCTAAAGTACTATCTTTCAAGAAGAAAAATACAATGTGCCATGGCATGCCCAGGCTGGAGACACCTATTTCCCCAGCAAACCCCTACTGGAGCACTCCTATGGTGAATAAGGCTGATGTCAAGGCCTCTACTGATCCAAACCCAGCAGAAACTGCTATTGCCAACACTACAACCATCTCATGGCTTCTCAAATGAAACACATGAACACTCTGGGGCTGTCATCTTCCTTTGTACACCCACTCACTCATAAAATAAAGTACAAACAGCTGAAGGCAAGCAAGCTCTGGCTAAGGCTGGAGAAATCAGACATGAGACTAGCCCTTAATTCCAGATTTACTGAAGGAAACCTTACCTCTATCCTCTGTATTCAAAAGCCATTTTTATTTTCATATAAATCATATCATTTGCCGTTCTTGCTGCCATTCTAAAACCCTTGCAAGGGTTGAGTTGGCACAGCACACTCAAAAGAAAAGGTTACAATGATGTGGGAAATGCAGTCAAATGAGAACAGTATTGTTAACATATTGCTTGACTTTTAAAAACCCATTGTAAAATAAAAAACACCATCTGAAAGTGAGACAGATCTTCAGACACTCTCCCATTTTTAAATCTGAACAGTAATCAGGTGTGTAAGTGACCTCAAGCACCTCTGGCTCCAAGGTCTTCAGAAAACCATGATGGGAACCGATTTGTGCTGAGCAACTCTGCCACTCTCTCTGGAAACTCCAAAAGGTTGGACTTAACCAGCCTGAAGGTGGTCTGAACAAGAATTTGTCTCTTTCAAATGTCTAATCTCTCGCAGAAAATGGGGAATAGGCTGTAGGTGGTGGAGACTGCTGTCAGGAGGGAACACTTCGCTGTTGTGACAAATGTGCCTTGGTGCTGCCTGAGCCTGAATTTCTGTCACGGCTTTTGCCTCTCTCCCACCCTCGTGACTCTGCTTCAGAGGCTTTGCATTTCCCACCACATCTGCTGGAGTGTTTGCATGGGACAGGCATAGGACAGGCAGTGATAAGAAAACAAGGGTCCAAATGAGGGTGAGACAACAGAGAGAGATAACAAGAGGGAGGAGCAGGCCAAATGGCAGCCCAAGAGAAGGGGGAGGCAAGGGGATAAGAGGTGAGATAAAAAGAGACTTTCTGTGCATGAATAAACATGAATATGTGAAGAGGTGGCAGTAAGACCCCCCAGTGCTAGGAAGGCAGAGAAGAATTATGGGCTGCAGCAGTTGATTAAAACTACAAATCAACTGAATGCAAAAAATCTGCATCAACTTGGTATAATTCCTTCCTGCCTGTGAAGCTACCCTAAGAGAACCTGACTAAAGAAATTGTCTTGAGCTATTTCAGCATCTCTGCTCCCAGGCACTGTACAATGGGGCAGGCAAACGAGAATAATCAGCTGTCACCTCCTGAGCTCCCACAATGTTTGGGCTGGCCTTCTCAATTCCCATCACAGATAAATTGCTCTCCTTCATATTAAGATGCAGCAATGAATGTAAACACACTCTTGGCTACTAATATGGAAACTGTCCCTATTAACTATTCAGGCCCTTGAAGTGAAGCACTTGCTTGGATGCCTGGCTGAATCAGGTAGGGTCTAATTAAGGAGGTAGACAGCCTTCTATCCTCATCCACCTCTCCCTCAGCCTTAATCCTCTATTCACCTAAGTTTAATTTAAAAATCTGTTTTCAGGAGTTGAGCCCAGATCCGTCGTATCCAAGATTGCCACTAATTGCTATGTGTCAACATCATTTAGAAAAATGAGCAATGAATCAAAACCACCAACCCTTCTGCCTGGATGACAGCTTTATCTTTACACACCAGCTTTTCCATGGGGTTGCAATCTCTTTACCCACCCAGAATGGAAAATTGCATTGCCCAAAATCAGTCAGAGATTTCTTCAGCCAGTCTGAACTTCCAAAGGAAAACGACTCATCTTGTAGACAAACATACAGTGCGACACCCAAGGTGCAAAAGCCAAACTCCAACCTAGACCCCAGGAGGTAAGGACACCCTCTTCCTCTGGCTAGTCTTGTCATATGGTTGTGGCATTAGGGGGTGGGAAAGCAGACTCGGAGAGTCTCAGGAAGATCAATGAAGATGTGAAGGTCACAGATGACACATGGCTGGTTTCAAACCCTCAGGAATGACAGCAAAGAAAGAGGTGGTGAAAGAAGAAGGGCAACAGAGCCGGCTGTAGAAGTTGCCAGAGAAATGTTTTGTTGGAGGCACAGCAGAGGAGGTGCAGGATGACGCAAAGAGAAGCAACTGAGTAAAGCACAGTGTGTGAGCAGTGATGTCCAGAGGGATTCCTTTACTGGATGCGCCGGTCTAATTCTGATGTAATGAGCTAATTGTGAGGCAAAAAGTCAGAATCTGTGTGGGAGGCCTGGAGGGGCACATACTAGGTATCTGCTCCTACTAGAAAGGAGGTAAGCTAGGGCTCCTGCTAAGCGTCTGTTGAGAGGATTAAACAAGACATGGAGCAAGACTGGACATGAGCCTGCTGAATCTTCTCCAGCTTGGTGACATATTGAAAGGAAAACTTGATTGCAATTATGATCTTCCTTTCTTCTAAGGAAGAACCGAAATGAACAAAATCAGGATGAGATGAAAAATGCAGAAAGCTATCCGTTCAAGGATGGTGGCATCCCCTAGGAATGACAATGCCATCAGGCTCTCCCCCAGCTTTGCCGCTGCTTAATGGTATCACTCAAGCCATGCAGTCTGCTCTGCCATACATGTTTCAGAGGCAGAAACACAGTGATGCTATTTTTCTACAAACCCTTTCTCTCATGCTTGCTGAGAAATATTTAAAATATGTTAAGTGCCTCTTAGATACTATAGAGACAAGTTACTACTGATCATTATTTTACTTGACTGAATTTGACATGTATATTTTCAGAGATACCTCTGAAATGCCTGATATGTAAGGCCTTAACTAAAACAAACAAACAATCTACTGCAGGTTTTATTGGCAGGAGGGACAAATAAAAGGAAGAGGATGGCAAAGCAATGCAGAGATAATGTTGAGATTAAAGTAAGGAACAATATAAACATTTTGGCTGAGACAGAAGCAAAGTCAGTTTGCAGGAGAATTAAGGACAGCAGAGGCAATAGTTCTCAGATGTTGACATTTTCAGAACAAGGAGGAAAGAAAACAGATAAGAGAAGGCTGTCAGTTTTATGACAGTTCACAACTTCTTTACCTGACTGCTAGAGGAAAATAGACAGGAAAATAATCTGAAGATTATTCTTCCTTGAATGCTCCCATTTCATTTTCATGAGTGTTAATAAAGGCCACATATTGACATTGATGAGCAAAAAGATCCTTGAGGAGGGGAAGCACGTGTTTCCTCGTGCAGATATCTGAACAGTTTACAGTCACAGGCAGCTCTGAACTTAAGAGTAGGAAATGAAACTTGTATGAAAACTGAAGTGGAAGTGTGGGGCATTTAGGGGTTTGTGATCATGGTTTCATTAGACTCTAAATGCTCTTTAGGGCAGGAGCACTTAGAGGAGTTCAGAAATGTTTTTGACTTTAAGAAAGCTGACTTGGGGAGAATGTGATATGCCCCAAGGAATTTTTACTGGAATCCTATGAAACATGGGAAACACAGAGCTGAATTTTTAAAAAACATCTGAAGAGACTGAAATTTAAAGCCGTCCTGCTTAATTCCGAGGAGGAAAAAGGGTAACTGAGGCCAAACACAGTTAAGCAAAAATGCAAAATTTAGAATAAGTGTTACACATAGGACTTTAGAAGGACAATTTAATATAAGTGACACACATAGGACTTTATATATATAAATATACATCTCATATATATATATTTATATATATATTTCAATTATATCTGTGCTAGAAAGAACTGGGAGAAAAATTGCTTAAGGCGGATAACAAGAGGAAGACGTTAGCAAGTTAGCATGCCCTTTTTTCCTTTGAAGAAGAATAATAAGAGGCCAGATGACTACTTAAATATTAGCATCACATTGTGACAGAGTTTCCAAGCTTGCTTAAAGGAAGGAAATTTGCATTGATGATGTGTGCACATGCTCAGAGTTACAGCCACGCCAGCCCATAACAAATGTGAAGCACAGATCCAACCTGCAGTTCCTATGCCAGACAAGCTGTAGGACAACTGCAGAAACAGGTGGGAGAAAAGGGGAAGAATTCTCTGTTACACATGCAGAATATTAGATTTGGAGAAAAAACAACATCTACACATGGCTAAAAGGCTTCTTTTATTTTCCCCTTTCAAACAGTGACATAAACTCCTAACTGAGAAATATATACATCTAAGTTCTGTGATGACAAGACAGACGAGTGAGACCTGGACTTAATCTTCACTGTTGCAGGAAAATGCAATGAAATGAAGGAAGCACCTATAAAACTGTTAGCTTAATTTCTGCCATGCAAAAATAATAGAAGTACTTTAATTCAAACACCTTAATGGGCAAAATTTAATTAGAATAAATTGTGCATTTCTTGGGGGGAAATTCAAGCATACAAATTAATAGTAATTGTCCTGCTGAAAGATAAGAAAATTAAAGACAGACCCTAACTCTGTAAAAGCTACCCAACTTCTGGGGTTGAGAGACCTGATGCTTATGACATTATGTGCTGCAGGGCTGCTTGTTTCTAGCTCACCAAGAAGCTTATTGAATTTCAGTTTTAACTTTTGAAAAAAATGAAAATTATTTTAGCATTATTTTTGTGAATGCCAAATAGATTATTTAAATCCAAGTACCCACTAAATTGCCTACGTACAATATGAATATTCTGACTGTAAGTAGAAAAGACTAATGATATAATTTCTGAAGTACCTACATTTCTCAGGTGAGTAAACAGTACTGGAAACTGATCTTTACATGCCTAGAGCCAAAGGTAAAGGTAAAGCATGACTTTTCTAGCCGTGTGCTTAAAAAGCTTGCAAAATAAGTGAAAGCACCTTTTGTAGTGTATCGAGTTAAGTATAGAAAGCAATCTTGCTGTGAAGCTCCTGTGAAAATTGTTCATTTTAAGAAAGGAACAAACAAAAATTTTCCCCCAATCCATGCAGCAGGTTAGCCTCCAAAAGCATTTTAAAAGGGTCAGAAAATATACTGATAGGAATTCGATAAAAGCTGAAAGAAATGATACTGATAGGTTTGCATTTGGCAAGAGACAAGGAAGGAAGGAGAGAGACAGGCATTAGAAGCATTAGCAGGAACAATTCCCAAGGCCAGTAAATATCAAGGGGCCCCACAGCAGTCAAAAGCAGAGTGAAGAGATTTAGAGCCAAGACATTCAAAGGGTCTACTTAGTTTGACCAGAAGACTGTCTCACATTTCAAGGTTTCTTCTTCAGTACAGCTAAGCTTTTCAATGGGAGGCCTTGACCCCAGGGATCACTAACTGAAGAAAACAAATGTGTTTTCAAATGAATGTATTGGCACTGTCAGAACTGACTGTACACAAGATTAAATTAAGTTTATTTTCAATTTCCAGAATACCATGTTAAATTTTAGAGAGACAGACAGACAGAAATGTTTCCAAATAAGACATGAGAATCTGAGCATCAGATTTTCTGTGTCAGCTGTGATTCAACAACAGAATTGCTGTTAACTGAACTGGCTAAGCCTCCTCCCAAAATGTCAACCTGAGGCTTTCTTGCCTTTGGCAGTATTGGTGCAAGTGGCAGCAGGGGACACATGCTGTCAGTACACTGTAGTTATTTCATTGCTCTTCCTTGCTTTCTTGATGGATTGGGTTTTGGTCCAGTATTTTGAATTGCACAGATGTGATTCCCTGAATGAAACAAACAGTAGTTTGCCTGCCTTTGGCAAGGAATGGAAATCAAATTAGAATTAAAAACAAAAAGGAGAAAGCGATTCTGGTTATCCATCCTGAGATGATCTAAAAATGAAACTGAGGGCAGAAAAAGGATACCACATCTCTTCATAGAAGAGTTCCCCCAGAGTTCCTCTGCATGCTCCTTAGGACAAAGGTACTTCACTTTGTGCTTCTACCTTGATCACACTTGAGCAGCTTCACAGCCTTCCTGGGTTCCACAGAACAGGAAGGAAGAACAGACAGGAACCAAGTTGGGACTTCATTAAAAGCAAGGCAAGATGAGGGTACTGGAAGATAGAGATGGGGCCCTCATTCAAGGGAAGCTGTGCCATGAGAAACCAGGTAATTTCAGATAAGCATCAGACATCTCCTGTGGCTATACACAGCCCTATTCCAAGCCCACATTCCACTCTGTATTTGAATTCCTCCCTATTCTCATGTATGGAGCCACTAGAAATGTTGAGTATTCCTGAGGGATGTGTGCTTATGCACCTTCCCAAAACAGTAATTATAATTAGCTGAATTTAAAATCCAGAAACTGTGTTCCCAGAGGGACACCAATAGGGACACAGACGAAGAGGACCACGGGCAGCACTGTTTCAGCAGAAAACATCTGAGCGCATGAATAACGTTAAACTACAGTGAAGACTTCCAAAGAGCTGCATACTAATCATGAATTTTGAGGAGTGAACACGTACTTGCTAGTAAGAGGTATGACAAAGCAGGAAAGTGGGTCTCACAAAGCACAGACTTGTTGGGTCAAGTGTCCTTTTCCTGTTTCGCAAGTCCTTTTGTCTCTGTCCTCCTTATCACCCTGACACCTTACCACAGCACAGAATGACAGACAGCTCTTAATGACTTCCTAGCATTTGATTCTGATACACAGGTCCAGCCCTTTTTAACAAACATGAAAGTCTCTATGCGCCTCTGAATTTCAGTTTTAGAACCCATGCCCACTGCCAAGCAGCAGCCCCCTACTCCCACCCTGCAATCTGTGTCAGCAACACAAAGGTGCTCTTGTCACCCCCTTGCTTGAATCACACAGCTCTTCTGAATGGGCACACTGACAGATGATGCTGTGTCAGCAGCCAGTGGGGCTCGTGTCACTTTCCCCAGGAGAGGAGAAATCCTCTCCTGGGTACACCCACTCCCAAATAGCACAATTGGGGCTATTGTTCCCTGTGTCCTGAAACCAGGCTTCATCCTGTACCATCTCTGTGTATTGCCACCATCCTGCCTGACCTGGAAATACTGCTGGGTTTTCCCCCTCTCCCAGAATCCTCACTAGGTGATTGGAGCACAGGGATTAGGGATTTGGTCCAGCCAGCAGCATGTGCTGGCTTAGCAGATTTCACTGAAACATTCCTGGGAGTAAAGATATGTTCTGCAAATGGGCATTTGCTGAGTGGGACCCTCCAAAGCATACAAGCACATCTAAAACAGGATTTTGCAGCACCCCCAGTTACCCACCCAGATGTAAGCTGGACAGAGGACACTCAGTGGCTGGAGCTGAAACACTACAGTGAAAGCACAGAGGGTGGAACTTCATAACCAAACCCATCCGTGGCCTCCTTCTGCTTTCCCTGCTTGCAGCTGGAGAAGAGATGCCCGTATTCCCATTCACAAAGAGCTGGTTTATGCTTTGTTGTGTTTCCCATATGATGTTTTAGCCCCTCAGCACTGTCTCTCCCACTCGGGAGGGTGACCAAAGAGCAGCAGTGTCCCTGTGCGAGGGCCATCCGCTCCTCCCGCCTGCTCCTTGTTTCTTGCTGGCTGTGAGGGGCCAGCAAGCAGGCTAATTTGGAGCTCTAAAAGCTGGCAGCAGGAGTGCAATTAACCCGTTTTCACAGACTGCTGGCCAAATGCAGCAATTTATTGGCTGAGTGATTGGATTATTCATTTGCAAAGCTAAGAGAGGGCATTTTCTTACCACTTCAGTTGGCCTGTAGTACTTGTGATTGACTGTCACATGAATCTTGCCAGTCTCTTTGCATCGTCCCACTTCATTCTCATTCTTCCCTTCCCACCTGTAAAGAAGATA
This sequence comes from Ammospiza nelsoni, assembly GCF_027579445.1. NCBI lineage: Eukaryota > Metazoa > Chordata > Aves > Passeriformes > Passerellidae > Ammospiza > Ammospiza nelsoni. The sequence continues at coordinate 70,494,757 of NC_080633.1, forward strand.
AACATTTAATCAACCCATAATTACTTTAGTGCTCTGATCTTACCAACATTTGGCCTGCTTTCATTTACTTGAGGCTGGTGTCAATTCTCCCTGCAGGACAGTATAAACTCATTAGCTAAAGGAACAAAGGGAGAGTTTAGACTTGAATAGAGTAACAATGGCTTTTGAAGTCTTTGTTTTGGTTTTTGATTCAGTGGAAGGTCTAAAATACAGGACTTCCAAATTAAACACATAATGCTAAGGGAAAATAAAATGCCCTGATTTCATAATGTCTCATGTATCTGTAAATAAATATGACAGTGAGGTTTTTCATTTGTGGATTCATTCAAAGCTGTTTTCTTAAAATACTTTTAATTCTTGTATTTTGGCCAATACTTTCAGGAACTCTTTAATCTGTTAATTTTATAGAGGTGAAGCTCTGTTTGAATAGCATTAAGCTGCATAATTTAATTTGTGCTTAACTAGAAAAAACTAAACAAAACAAAAACAGTTCTTGGGTTTTCAGTCCTACCTCGACATGGCAGTCCACATACATGTATTATAAACTCTACTGGCTACCTGTGAGCTGAAAGCCAGTTCCCTCAGTCCAAATTAGTTTCATATGTGTTGAACAGCCTGCAATTTGCAGTAATTCATGTGATCTGATTGCGTTGTGAATTATTTTCTTGGGGACTGTCCTGGTTTCAGGAGCAGCAGAAGAGGAATGGCTTGGTGGGTGAACAGCTCTGCCTTTGGGGAGGTCAGGCTGCAGCCTGGAAGCCTGGGGACAGTGCTCCCACTCCAAATAAATGCTCCAGATGACATGTGTAGGAATGTACATCAGCGCATCAAACATCATCCACTGAATGCACAAAATCCAGAGTTATGATTGAAATTCTATCCTCTCTTTGCGTTTTGCTTTTAAGCATATATATGTACCATGGGGCTCTGAAGCAGCTTGGCTTAAGAATATGATGATGAAATTCTCTAGCTTTTTTAATGTTAAAGTAAAATCTGTATAAATTAAAGCAGCACTGTGATTTAGGCTATTTAGCCTCAGTCACCAGCAAGGAAATAATAGCACCCCTAGTGTCCCACTTACTAATTTTTCTCCCAGCTCTTGGGATTTTGTCACTGATATGATTTCTCCTTGCCCCCCTGCCCCCTCAAGCTCCTAGAAGAATTTAATTCTTTGACAATCTCAGCCTTCATTTTGGAGTTTCTAGCCCTGAGGGCTACGGAGAAAAGTCTGAAAATGTGACCTCTGTGTACCCATGAAGGTTTAACACTGAAAGGCAGAAATATGCATTATTGCAAGTTCTTAAATCTCACAAATTTTTAAGCACAGCTCATGACTTTTGAATGACTAGCAAAGCCTGTAGGATGCTTGATACTGGGAACATTTGACATTGAAATAATGTCCTACAGATAATAGTGACAGTGAAGTCAGCTGTTAATGGGGCATGCCATGATGCCAAAGACGATTTATAATTTAAATTTTCTTCCTTCTCCTTTTTTTTTTTTTTGCAGTTGCTCTGTTGTGAGCCTGAACTGCGAAGTTTTCATTCAGAAGCCAAAACTAACATTAGTCCCTCCCTTTAAAGGGCAGAGGGTAAAAATGTGCAGGACTCAAATGAGCTTAATAGAAAACCAACCGTCACCAGTAAAACAACAGGAAGCTCTTAGATCAGGAGACGTCAGCTCTTGTTGGAGGTCACTGAGCAGAGAACCCCATTTAACACCCAAAAGGCTCCAGAAGGCTCAGCCAGCCAGCAAAGACTCACTTAATGTCGCTATCAAAGTTATATAACAATAGAAATAGCTTGAGGAGAAATCTCCACCCGTTTTGTTCAGCCCAGTAATGTGAAAAGTTCACAAGGAGAAGGAAAAAAAAAAAGAGAGAAGTGCTCCTCATTGTGAACAAAGTAACATTTGATAGCTGCGCTTCTAATTACTCCTGGCACCTCGATGCTCACAGCTGGGATCATCATACAGCTGATAAAAGGGACTGTGTGGGGGCCAGCCTGACACCAGGACCAAGACATCCATTTTGCCAACCAACTCCCCCTCCCCTATCCCTCAAACCACAAGGCAAGAGAAAAAAACCACACCGAAACCATCCTTAATTTATAGCCAAATTGCAGTCAGAATTGTTAACTGGAAAATGTCACACCAAATTATCCTGAAGCATGAGCATGGCGGAGAGGGGCATGGGGAACCCTCACGTTGTGCTGTGGTTTCTGCTAGCTCCAGCCACAAAGACTACCCAGCTTGCTGCTCCGCAGGGCAGATGCCCACACAGGCACCAAAACAGCCTTGTGTAAACTGGGGGAAACACAATGGATCCCTGGCTGGAGGAATTTAGGACTGGGCTAGATTTATGGAGGACTGGGAGTGGATTCCCCCAAGCCCAGCTGGTGCCAAGCCCAGAGCCCCCGTGGCCTGGTGCAGGATTTGCACAGAACGCTGCTCCTGGAGCCTCTGCAGTGAGGCCGCTGCCTGCCCCACGCTGCCTGGCTTCACCCTCCCACTGCACCAAGGGATGGGCTTCCCGTCACAGCTGGTGGCCCCAGCCGTGTGCCAGCGTGTCCTGCACCTGGAGAAGGATGGGTGAGACCATGGAACTGCTCCTGACAAAGCACGCTTGGTGCCCTTTGCATCTACACTTGCATGTCGAGTGCCTCGCTGACTGAGGTGGGTGCTTTGGGATTGCTCGGGGTGATGGTCAATGGTCAGCCATGGTGTTTCTTGGTAAATTCCATATATCTCACCCCTGAAATCAAAATATTTGTCACAAATGCAATTTGGAAAGTACCTGGTGTCAGGTCAGTTGGACTGTTTTGTTTATTTCCTAACCTCCACTTAAAGACAGGATAACTTAAGTTAGAATTTTTTAAGCCATTCTGAAAGAAAGAAAGAAAGAAAGAAAAATAATCCGTTCTGAAAATGCCTCTCTTTTAGATATTATTAATATAATTTGTGTCAGGCTAACACTAATGGAACTTACTGAAACTAAAACTTTACTGAAACTAAAACTTCCATAATGCTTTGATTTTCCACTGCTATCAGTGACCTCACAATTTTCCATAAAATTAAGATTCAAATGCACGAGCAGGTGTACTTTCCTCAAAAGTTCTTCACACCAAGAGCTTTTAAACTCTGGATTTACAGTGGGATGGATTGCATTTAATTTATGGCTAATTTCATATCTATTATCATTAACATATTGCTATTGTTACAATACTTATTGTCAGTGTTGATGAATGCTTCTTTGGCTTTTTTATTTTTGGGTGTTCCAATTATTTTTCATTTCTTATAACTATTCAGTGAGAGACCAAGCTTCAAGCAATGAAAACTCTCAGAGGTATAGAAGAATTTATGAGGATGAAAAGCTGGGGTACCCACCTGGTAGGGTGTGAGGTGGGCAGGAAAGGAAACAGGGGAGCCAGGATAATTGAGGAGGGGTGGGAATAGCACTGCAAATGGACCAAATGGTCTGGCTGTAACTGAGGAGGAAACAAGTCGAAGTACATATATTTTTGAGGTGGTGAAGAAATAAAAAAAAAATGAAAATTGCCACAGAAGCAGAGGTAAACTGAACAAGAATATGCATTTTATCTCCTTGCTTGATCTTTACATAGAAACAAAACCCATAGCATTTAAAAAAATATTGAAACCCACTAAAGCCTACAGCTGCTCAGCTTCTTTATGAAAAATAAAGCTATCATGATCACCTTTATGAAGGATCACATTTATGAAATAAATGCCAATAGAAAATATTTTAACATTTGAAACTGAACAGTAAATTAAATAAAAATAAAATTGTATGAAGATTTTGCTTTTCCTCCACAGCTAATATGATATACCGTTTGTGTAGGTTTCTCAGATCTGTGGCCTGATTTCTGCTACACACAAAATTAGGCCAAAGCACATAATTCTGTCCTGGTACATTATAAATAGCAAAACTGACACCATATAACAGACCATTAATATATTTTTGAGGGTAGTCTTTTGTTGGGAAACTTTAAATATGACTCTTCATATGTTCCTTTGCCACCAACTCAACCACCAACCTTGCCAGCAGCTCTGAAACATCAAAGTAATCATAGATACTGGGATTGCTTAACCATGACCTTGTGCTTAAATCAAAAGCATGCTACCATAAAGGAATGTATATTTTTTTGTTTCAAAAGCTCTGATGAATCAGGTAGTCTTTTTTTTTTTTTTTTTACTAGTCCAATAGTATATTGCATAAAAATTGCTACTCCCCATATTACAAGACAATAAAAAATACATGCTAGACTTCCTATTTTTTGTTTCTTTTATTTTTTTTAATTCTTTCCAGTTCATTGGAAACCTTTTGAAACTCTGTCCCTTTACTCCAATTTGTGAAAGTTGGTGTTGGGAAGAAAATGTTTTCTCAAAGAATATTAATGCTTCTGTGAAAATTAAAGCATTATGGAAAGAAAAGTTTTGGTTTCAAGTAAGTTCCATTAGTCTTAGCCTGACACAAATTATATTATCTAAAAGAGAAGCTTTTACATTTTAAGAATGGATTTTTTTTCTTTAGAATGGCTTAAAAACTTCTTACTTCAGTTATTCTGTCTTTAAGTGGAGGTTAGGGAAAAAACAAACGAGTCCAACTGACCTCACATCAGGTTTTTTTCCAAATTGCATTTGTGACAAATATTTTAATTTCAGGGTGAGATATATGGAATTTCCCATGAAACACCATATTTCATTCTTACCTAGTCTTTCTACTGGAGAAACCCTCATATCTCCTATGTAGTCAGATAATTAGACTCTTATAGTCTTCAACCCTTAATTTCAGTTCTGAAACAGTTATTGCATCTGCCTGCAGATAAAGCCTTGTATCAATGAGAAAGTAATGAGGGCATGCTCAGCTGAAAGAATTAATTCTCCAGTTGAGGTGGGTTAAATGCCCCTGAAATATATACTCTTTTTTGAGAATGATGACAAAGCTGATGAAGTCCTAAATGAGGACTCTTTTTTGTGAGGGTTCACCCAGGCCAGCACTCTTCACTGATATGGCTGGGTTCCTTTCCACTACTGCTCTTCAAAATGCCTCCGGTTGCTGTACGAGATTCTGTTCCCTTCCTCTTCATCTGAAAGCTTTAAATTTTATTTTCTGATTTAAATATGACACACAGCACTGGCCAGCCAGCAATTTTTGGTGGGCAAAAGCCAGATCTGGAAATAGCAGCTGTTTTGCTGATGACTGCCGATGGCTCCTCCTCCATGCCCCACATGCCTTCCATTCTTACAGCAGTCCTTCAAATCTCATGTGTTTCTGTAACCCAGCCTTCCATTTTAAGATAAAAAGAAAAAAACAAACAAACAAAAAACCCCCAAGTAACAAACCAGAAAAACTCTCCTCCCTCAATTCAATCTCAGTTCAACCCTCACTGTCACTGAAGAAGCCACAGGAGTTCACCTCAGAAGACCTTATAGCTTATCTGCAAACTTCCCCTTTTTAGGCTGATCTTTTATAAGACCAACTAGTATGTTAGTCAAGATAAAATTTGTATGTGGAACCAAATGACTAGAGTAAAATATTTGTTTTTTTCTGAATTAATTCTGATCCTGGAAGCAATGAATATTTCCGTAACAAATGTGCACGCATTTTTATGTTAATAAAAACCACAATAAATCTTTCTGTAGCTTGAACAGGTTTTCTTTTTTTTTCCTTTCCTTTTCTGTTTTTTTTTTTTTTTTTAGTTTCCACATTTGCAGACAGGAGCCTTTGTAGCAGTCTGCAAAGAACTCTGAGTGCTGTAGTGGTTTCAGGCTATCTTTGCAATCCTGTTCTAATTTAATATGATTAATGGCAGAAAATTAGTCAAGACAAGCGTTTGCCTGTTTCGTTTACCCTGCTGAAGTTCAAATTATAGGCGGGAAGTGTTTCCCCCAAGTAGCACTTAATTAGTAATGGGCAGAAGGGAAAGTAAAAGAAAAAAAAATGTAATCCTTACAGGGGAAAAATATTTGTAGCTCTGAGGCTTTCCTGTTAGTACAAAGGACTGAATTTGAATGATTCAGAGGACTATATAAATATAATTTGAAATTTCTCCCTTGAAAAAAAAAAGTAAGAGGAAAACATCCACCCCAGGAAGATAAACTTCCATGAACACTTCACAGTCCATTTCAGAGAGAGAATCAGTCTCATTGCAGCTGTACATTTTATTAGTTACAAAAATGTAGTGAAGTTTCCCTCTCTCTTGTTTTGGCTAGAAGACATAGTCCTGACATGTGCTAATGACTGGCTAGGACAGAATATTATGTTATGTTCTTGGAAAGACTTTTTAGGCTGTCCTGGATTTTCAGCTGTACAAGTTAATGTGAATTGTTAGGAAGACAAAATACCTAAAAAAATAAAAGAAATATTTTTAGTTGGTTGATGAGGCAGCCAGGATCTCTTTTTTTCTGTTCTCTACTGCAGTATCATGATGTGACAGCTAAGATTTTACATTTGCAACTTTGACAAAGCACAAAGTAGGGGTAGTGAAGAGCCCCTGCACATGTGCCCAGTTTTCTCAGATGTGGTTTGAGCTCTGCCAACTTTTGTTTGCCTTGACATCTATCCTGGACATTTACTCCATCATTTCATCAATTTTGAGAGTTGGGTTGTACAGCAGTACTAGGCAGCTGTGCCATTGCTTGTAGCAGTGGAAAAGGCTGCTGGAAATCTCTCAGATAAGTTTTTGAGGTTGAAAAATTTCAGAATACCTGCAATCCTGCAAAAAACCCCCAGAAACCTCAGATAACTCAACGAAACTTTGAGGAACAGTAATAGGAAAAAGGGAGCCATCCTTGAGGGAACTTGTTTAGCTGTTGCACTCCGGTGCATTGGTTCTTATGTGCCTCATAAACTGAAAAGTAACAGATAAATGGGACTCACCAGTGGGGTCTCACAATGCTAAAAGGGAGGGTTTTTCTGCCAGGCTACTCCCTGAAGGAGATATATTCAAACTGGAGGAGGTGGGAGTAGAAATTCATTGGGGCTTTCAAAGAAAGGTTGCCAGACAGAGGTTACCAGACAGCTGGCCAAGGACCATGTGTGTGTGCTGCAAAAGCATGGGTCAGGCTGACACCTGGAAAAACTATGGAGGTTCTTAACAAAACTTCCCAAATCCTGAGGAATATTTTACATTTAGTGCAATTTGAAAGATGAGCAATGGCTACAGGATGAGTAGTGGGTATATTGTAATGTTATTCTCGCCTTGGGAGCAGGGGGAAAGGTTTATCTGAACAGGCTGCATGCAAAATGTTCAGAGTTACACCACTGTCAAAAGGATCAGCAACAAAATTATCACTAGCACTCAAAATGTCACCTCAGTCCCCATATGTATAGTTACTTATATATCACCTGTAAATGGCTTAGGAATTAAAAATTTATTCATAGGAAAGAAAAACTTAGAAGAGCCAACGGGAATAGAAAACCAAGCCCGCATTTCTAGAGCAATTTATGTTCCTAAAAATCCGTGTCAGTAAGTGTCATGTGAGTTCTTACACAATTTTTGCAAATTGCTGCTATTGATTAGTAATAAAAAAAGGCAACTGTGCCTTCATACACACAAAATACCTGCTCTACTTCACATTTGGAGTTATACTGTAAAGTTATTTTCAGAGATCAGATTGTGACTGATTCAGTTGAAATACTGACTGCATTAAACATCAACATGAATGATACACAATCTACCATATGGAGCCATATGTAAGCAAAAAAAAATTAAACAAATAGGACACAAAACTTTGAGTGTTAGGAACAACTAAATCTGAAGTAATCCTTTAATATCCCCTCTAGAGCAGAAGCTATTAATAGAAGTACTTTCACTTTTATTTCTGGCCTTGTTGTTTTCTTTAGGTTTTCTTGAGGACTTAATTTGCTTTCTGAACAGCGCATGCTGATTTGTCACTCTTGGGAAATGCTGAGACTTCTTAGAACAGCACCAAAGCAGGGGGTTCAGTTTTAAAGTAATGGATAAATTAAGTGATATCAAAAGAAACTGTGAGGTAGGGAACATCTGCAAATAAAGACGTTCAGCTAGGTACTGACCTTTACATATCAGACTCTAATTGTGGGTAATCAAAATTAAAAAATTGAAACAGTTGTTCACCAAACATTCATTGTTGCTTTGACAAATAATATTAGACAGGGACAATGTAGTTCTCCAAATCACTAGAATTCTTACTTATATGGAGCAGTTGAATCTGCAGGATTTTCCTATCTGTTCTTACTAGGTAGAATTAACTTATAAACACAAGAAACTAAACTATAAAAAGAGAAGAAAAATTAAGAAACACAAAGCAATTATTAGAGCTCCTACTATTTCCCCTTTAGACTTTCAAACCTTAGTACTCTAAAGGTATATGGGACAATGTGTGATTACTGGGACATCTTGCAATCAAGAAATGTGAAAAACATTGAGAGAAACATATTCCCCAAACTGAGCTTTTGGGTTAGAAATACTATTTATATGGTCTCTCTCTCCCTCATCAGAATTTTTTTTTTTCTGGAAGTTGATGCCAAAAATTGAAACCAGACTAAAAACTCATTGAGGAGAAAATGTTATTACCTCCCCAGCCACCCACTGGCTGTTCAAATAATACTGTATATATCTGTGCACTTCTGCATATTTATTGAATTTGTCAAGTTTTTGTTCCCAAGTAAAACTTATTGGCCCTGTCAAAAGTTCACCAGCTGCACAAGTGACTTTGATGGCCTGAGGAACAGCCCTGGCGCTAGCGTCATGGAAGAGCCTGTGGCTTTCCTCTCCCTTTTCCAGCTGAGATTGGTATGTTGATGCATGGGGCCCAGAGAAGATACAGAAGGAGGGAAATTGAAAAAATAATAAACAATAAAAATATAAATTACAGAAAGCGCTCACCAAGCCATCCTGGTTTTATTATACGGCCTTGGGAAGGAATTTTGTATTTTCAATCAAACTATGTGGAGTATGCATTGTAAACATTCTGCACCCACTGCTCAACATTTCTACGGCATAGTAGGAGAAGAGCTGGTAGGAATGTGGAGCGGTTTGCTACATGAGCCATGCAGTGTGACTGATGGGCTGTCACCTGGAAAGAACAGGGCTGGTAGGTATCACCTCCTCTTCAGATGGCAGAGGGTGGGAGCAGGACTGTGGGGATCTGGGGCACAGAACAGGGAATTGGGCAGAAAAGCCCCTCTTGCAGGAAGGTGATGATCAGTACCCTGGTACTAACATCTTCGGAGGGGCTTCCCTACCCCAAGACAGGGAGAAAAAAGAATGAAGACTGATAAAAATATTTAGATTAACCCATCTATCTTTTTATCTTATGATCTGGGGGGCAACACTAGATATATCTGCATGGAAGCTCTCATATGCTACAAGAAGAAAGTGGGAGGGGGGGAAAGAAGAATGTAGACAAAAAATGCTCTGTTTTATCCCAGTAGATATGAGAGACTGAAAATGTTCAACCTGTGGCTACTCTCTCCTCCTTATACTTACACAATGGTTTTCCCAATGTGCTTAAATGACTTTTCCACAAATTCACGGACGCTGTGGACCTCCCCAGTGGCTATGACAAAGTCCTCAGGCTCATCCGTTTGCAACATCAACCACATGGCCTGCAGAAAGATAAACAAAGTCAGATTCAGTGCACATGTAAGTGGCCTCTTTGGTACATGATATTGTCTTACCGCATTTTTGATTTGGAAATAACTACACGTACACACACATACCCCAAGCTGGGGAAATTAGCACTTTCTTTACACAGTGGCTATTAACCAGTTCAGTGCAACTCTGAAAAGAGTTCAATTATTTCTTATTACAGAAAACAGTGCTGTATTTGATTTTCAATTTGTTTCACAGCAGGAGTTTCTGCAGGGGAGACTTTAATATGTTTACTTTTGAACACTGAGACTTGGTTTAGTGCTCATAAGCACGGATTCACTTGTTTAAAGCACTGCATGAATTGACATTGATATAGGGAAAAGATCAAAATTTTGTAATGTTTCAGTCCAGAGTGCTGTTGTCTGTCTGCTACAGAATGATGTCAAACTCACTGAAGCATGAAAATACGGGTCCTTTCAGCTGCTTCTTCTGCCACATTTGTTTTGCCTAAGCTGAGATTTTAATTAAGAGTAAGTATTTTAAAAGGTATTTAACCAAGTTAATCTGGTTTCCCTGCTGAATATGTGTTGAATGTTAATATTAAAGTATGGTAGAATAAACTTTTCACACAGGAATGAGAAAACCCTGGTGGAAAAGTGACACAATCATTAACATCAGTTTCAGAGGACTCTTCATGCAGCAAGAGTTTTGCAGCATCTTTTGAAGCAAAACTTCATCTGACTGCCAACATATTTGCATTTCATGGGACCAGTTTTTAATTCCCAGCAAAGTCTTTCACAGAGTCCTCTCCCACAAGAAAGTAAGGATGGGTGGGCGCCATCTCAGAGGGCTGGCCAGCTAAGTCAGCCTGAAAGCTGGAAAACAGATGGAAAAGAGGTATTCAAAGACATGTGTGACTTGTCTGAGATATCACCACAGGTACATTTCAATTTTCTGATGTGCAAGGCAGTGCTCTAGTGACTGGACTGTTTGATTGCATAGGAGCTGTAGGTGTACAGAATAATTATTACTTTAGATCAATCAAAATGATGCAAACACTTCATTTCCTTTGGAGAGGAAAAGGGAATACATGTATGGCACGATCCTTGTTTAATAAATAACCAGAAAAGGGAAACAAAATAAATCAACTCTCTCTCCATATGGTAAAAAGTACTGTCATCCTCTCACATTGTAATCCATGATGCTATTTGCATTGACCTCTTCACATCAGCTTTAAAGAAAACAACTTTAGTAGGTCCCTTGATGGTAGTGGATACTCTGCAAATCAGATTAATAAAAGCTCTGGGATAGCCCAGTTTCTCTTGGTAAATACCACCTGAAATATTCAATTTTTCCCCTCTATTCTCAATAAATCAGTGGTCTGCATAGCAAGGCAATACATTCCACTTAAATGGTTATAAGTGTGAGCCATTTTTCTTTACGGTTATTATTTTATGCATCTTCCAAAGTTGGGACAAGATTTTATTAACATGCTCCTTATGAACCTTTTTACTTCTTGAATGTGCATGGAAAGCTTGGTTTTGGGCAACTGCTGTGTAAGTCCTTGACATAAATTATAAATTGAGCTTTAGGGAGATGACCTGCTGGGCAGGACAATGGCAGCAACTTTATTTTTCCTTTCCAGGATTGAACATCCTAGCCAATGACGCAGAAATACCCAAATGGCTGATGAAACTCATCTTGTGGGGAGGAGATGTCTTAACTTGTATCTCTCATATGAGCTTTTTTGGAACACTGGGGTTTCCCTGCTGATTTGAGAGGTCACTGTAAATCACCAGCTTTTGTTTCTTCATGACTGGACAAGCCTGCAAGATTCACAGTAGCAGCAGCTGCACAGAAAGGTAACAGGAGTATCTATAAGATGAGTGATAGTTTTGGTTCTCCCAGCCTAGTCCCTGATTTCATAGATATTCAGGCTTCCTTAAGCAGTCCAGCTGAAAACAACATGCTTCCTCATACGAGAGGGCACTCTTTGGGGAAAAAAGGATTTCCAACATTAGACAATCAGTCAATCAGGGGCAGTGGTACTTCTTCCAGCTTTGGTGGATGTTTGCTGTACATAATGAACTCCTTTTCTTGCCTTGACATGCTTGTGTTAGTTACATTGGAGAGAGATGCAATAACAACAAAATATCATTTATTGGTAAAAATTCCCCCTTACCCAAAAATGCTACACTGGTTGACCTAATATGCAATTAGCATAAGCACCTGCTATTTACTATGTTGTTCAAGTAATATTAATATGTCTAAGCAGAAGCAGGATCAGACTTCCAACAATTTTTGCCACCCCTCCACTTTCAAACACCTGTGTATTGTAATTCTTTTGACACAGTTTCAATGCCAAGGCATTCAGCAATCCAGTGAGTATTTAAAATATTTACACATTACTTTTTGTATTAGTATGAAATAGAGTTGAAAGTTTCCCTTTACTCTAAATCACACCCTACACTGAAGGAGGCAGTGGCAAAATCCTAACAATAAACAGCCTTTGACACTGGGCCAAATGAGGTTTTATGAATTTGGATTTATCAACTCTTGTCTACCAGTTCAAAAAGCAAGCAATCAGTGTCTCAGCAATGCGCCTTAAACTGCAGTGAATTTCAACAGGATCAGCTTAGAAATGATCAAACAATGCAGAAAGAGTTGCTAAAAGTGATTTTTGCTTCAAATCCTACCAGGAAAGAATGTTTAGATTAATGGTTACTTGAGAGTCTATCTCTGTGTGTTCTTTTATTTTTTCTGGCATTTACAGTTGTTAGCACTTAGAATTACCTCAATCCAATCAGGTATGGAAGAAATTAAAATGCTAAAAATTACAAAGTAAGTGATAGCTCTGTTTTGCTTTGAGGAAGGTGACCAAATGCTGTTGCTTTGAATGGGTCTGTGTGAACAGTCTGTAAAAAATTGCCAAGGCAAGCCAGAAGAGAGAAAAAACATTGAAGAAGTTTTACAGTCAACATTATATTTCCTCAGGTACAGCCCTTGACAACCAATAAAACATCCATGTACAGGCAGTAGCTATATCATTTCCCTACATCAAGTGCCAGGAATGTGATTCTCCTCACATCAGACTAATAAAGGTCCTTGACCTATGAATTTCTAGGCATTTCCTTTAAGAATTCATATTGTACCAGACTCAAGTCTGAGAATGAGAGGAAGGGGGGTGATACAGCTCCAGGTTTATTTGTCATTACTGAATGGCTTACTGGTTTTAACAGAGGGGAAAAGCTTTGTTTAAATTTCCACTGAAAGTAATTAATGGTTATTGACTGGCAAATGAAGAACAGGTGACACTCTGAATTAGAAGATAAATGATCTCATGTTCTAGCCTGATAATGGGTTAGTAATTGCTACAAAGCCTCAGACTAGTGTGTCCCATCATAATGCTAGATCATGTCCAGAACACAAAGGCCTCTGTGTGAGAGGTATTCAGCCGTTCACCTCCCGATCCAGCTGCAGAGTGATTTGCTCCATTTATTCTCTGATGGACTGCACAACCGAGGCAAAAGTTCACCATTCTCACCTTCCTGTTCACATGCTGAACCACCCGACCCATGACATGGCTGAACTGGGATAAAAACATTGCCCAGCTTTGGCTCTTGGATATCTTTTAACCATCACAAGGTCATATATTTTAAGAAGTTTTCTGTTGCAGGAACTGAGAATTGAGGATTTTCCTGCATTTCTTTGTAAAGGCTTTTTTGGATGGGCTGACAGCAAATAAAGAAATTACTTGTTTTCAGTTCTGCCACCCTCTTCCTAATTTTTTGCTCTGTCCAAATAACAAAATATGGGTAGATGTTTAAAAGAAGGAGAAAATTACCATGGAAACAATTTAGGCTTCAAGTCTCTTAGTTAGACTCTTCCCTTAATGACAAAAGTGGCAAACATATTTTTCATCTTTGAATTCTTTTTGGCTCTGGTCTAGCAAGTCACAAAGTCTAAAGGTACTTCTATGTCATTTACTTTCAAAGAGAGAAAGCTAAAAGGAGACATGTAACTAGTCTAGCAAGCAGACACACTTTTATGATTATGTGGACTAGGGTATCTGTTCTGCATGCCTGAACTCCAGCCTCTGCCAAAATCTTTCCTCTTTCATCTTTCCCCTCTACCCTTTTCTCTATATAAACCCCTGCCAGTAGTAAGTACCATTTTTAAGCAACATACCCCAAACATGAACCAGTCTTCTCCCTGCCCAAATTTCTTTACTTATGCATTGTTTGCATCTGGGCTAGTAAGTGAGAAAATCCAAGTTTGACTAACACAATCCCCATACAGATACATTTTGTGCATGCCATTGTCACTATGGTTGTGAAGTGTCTGCTTGTCTCAAGAATCTAGAGTATGTTGTAGATGTGTTTCACCATTAACTTCCAGTCTAGCACCCCAGTAAGAAAACATTTATTAACTGGGCTGTCATCCATGGGTAACAAAGATCCGGTAGTTGAGGTTATGTTTAACTCCATATATTGAGACTTTTGTTTCACTGTATGCTCTCGTACTATGTATAATTAAAATGGGCTCATAATCAGGTATCTTCCTATTCAAGAGCAAAAATAAATTCAGCTTTTATTATTTTAAATCAGTGGATAATTTCTGCTCTGGAAATAAAAGACTTTTTTTTCAAAAGCCTTTTCATATGTCTCATCCAATTCAAGACCCAAAAGAAATATGACTGAACAGGTCCCGCAATGGGATAAATAGAAAATGTTCCTGTTGGTACTAGTTATTATTGCCTTGCACTGCTACACAGCAGCTTTTTCCAAGACCTATACTGTAAAAAAACCCACTTTCACGTGTATTTCTAGGTGTTATCTCTAGTCAGAGAAATTCTGACTCTGTATTTGCCACACATGAAGAAAAAAAAAATCAAACCAAATCAGTAATGTTTACTTTAGGAGATGGAAGAGATAGTTGCAGCCTGATGCATGGTGCATTGTCTGTGAGCTTCAGAGGCAAAGAAGCAGAGGCTGGTGAATGTCTAGCTCTACTTACTTATCACTGCGGAAGGAATGGGTTACCTCAAGGCTGTCAACAATCAGGGAGCAATTTCTGACTAAGTCATAAAACATCACCACCTGGAGAGAGCCAACAGTACTTTATCACCATTTATAGAAATTCTGTCTTTATGGTATTCCGTACTCTATTGTCTAGAAGTGGGCAGAAGCATTGAGTGGGTTGGATATGGTAGTCTAGTGATCCCAAACACAGCTATCCTGCTGGGGTCACCACTGAGAAGGAGAATTCAGCATTTTGGGCCAAAGCATGATGAGCCTTTGCAGGGATGTGGGAGCAAAGGAGAGCCTTCTCCCCATATGGTGAGCACAAAGGCCTGGCATGACTGCTGTTCCTGCGTGCATCATGAGGGACTGCTCCATTCGTGGCACAAAAGAGAGGGCTATTGTACCACCTCCCTCTCTGCATTGTCCCAGCTCAACTGCGCTGGCATTGATGGAGGCTGCTGGCATCTCCCGTGCCGAGCGACGTGTGGAGCTGGCCTGCCCACGCACTTCCTGCCGGCCTGGCATGCAGAGCAGCTCCAGATGCCATCGCCCGGCTCCTCCTGACACAACCCAGCTGACGGGCTGCGGTTTCTCAAGCTGCTGCACAACTGACCACAATTGATGGTCGTGCCTCAGAAAAGTGAGACGGGACATTGACTCAGAGCTCTGAAGCCAAACCGGCTCCCAGTTTATCTGTTTACTCACTTTTGGAGGGGCAGAGAAGGAAGAAAAGGTGCTGTGCTGCTCTGGGGGCTGAGTCACCCACATCTGATTGACTTCTGCGACTGTTAAAAGAGTAGGTGTGTCCTGGGTGTACCCCGTAGGCATCACAGTGTGTTGTATAAGGAGATTATGTAAAGACAGTGAGACTTAGATATAATACACAGCAGAGGGGGAAAAAAAAAATCTCCTTACACGTGTTTTGCACACAACAGGTGCACAGCACACATGGCTGAAAAACATCAGTGAAGCTGAAGCACAGCAAAAAGTGCTGTGATCAGAGTAAATGGTAAGCTGTCCCTGCCTGACAGCCAATGTACAAAAGTGCTGGGTATGATCCCATGCTCCCTGCCACAATGGGAGCTCAGTCTAGAGTAATGACTATTGCTTTAGTACTTGTTTCTGACAATGTTATAGGTCAAGGCAAGCACAGCAGGGAGACTCTTGCCAAGGAAAACCACAGGGATGTGCTGCCAGGCATGCTGATACTCCCAAGAAGCCAGTGACAGCAGGAATATGGGAGTATGCATAATCAATGTATTACCTGGCCTTTTGCCCCCTAAATTACAGCCCTTCTTGCTCAGCTACTTAAAAAACAAGGGTGCACGCCCAATAAATAAAAACCTTACTGGGCTGTCACAGTTGGTATTTGAAAGGCAAACATAAGTTCAGGATTAAAGCCACTGTCTATCATTGCAATTGGTGACTCTTCACATGCTCAACCCTTTCTCAAAACCTCCAGCAACAGAGGTACTTCCCAAAAAGGGCAGGACACATGCCTCTTCCTTTCCTCTAAAGAGTGATCATCCTGCTTTCTCAGATTACCAAAAATCGCAGCATTGGTGCAAGATCTGTTGCTCAAGGAACCCCCATTCATGGAAAAACCCTTCTGAACACCATTTGAGTATCTATCAGATCTCATCAGTCTAAATACATTTTGATATGCTTCTTCCTTAACTGTGTAATGCTGAACATAAGGACTCCAAAGTCTGTGAACAAAGTTTTTCCTTCAGCTGTGTCTTTTCTGCTCATGCAGAGGAGACATTGAGTACTTATGACATGGCAGCTGCTTCCATTCAGAAAAGTGACATTTGCAAACCAGAGACATTGCTGACACAAAAAATATAAAATGGGAACAGGTTTGAGATGAAAACAATTTCCTCTGAGAGAAAAAACACATCATTTAATAAGAAACAATGGACAATTTACCTTAAGAATCCCAAGAAAGTAAACAAACAGCAAGTCTCTTAGGAGATAGTATGAGATAGGGACTAATTTTATAAATTTTCTCAGAAATTTTTGAAGCTTCACTTGAGAAATTTCCGCAGAAGCAATTTGAAGCATGCTTGCATATTTAGTCAAATTCTGTGATTTGGCTCTAGAGGTGAACTTGTTCAGAGCACAGCTGTGTTCAGGTCCATGATATTTTCTTTCAAGTTGAAAGAGTGTAGTTGATACATTGAAAGATAATAATCCAACAATTACAAAGTTACTAAGATAATAAAATACCTGATAATCTTTGTGGACCATCTCAAAGGAAAACAATATCAATGTCTTCTGAAAAAAAAGCCCTCACATCTGTAGGAAATACTAGGAAATACTGTCTAACTTCTCTCTCATAAGTAGATAGGCAAATTGTTTTACAGATCTCAGGGAGGACTCATGAAACTTTAGTAGGCAGCTCTATTAATAAAAACCACAAGAATTATAATCCAGATAAACCTTAAAGGTCAGCCTTCCCTGTTAACGCAACATGATGTTTCTCACATGGACCTCGGGTGAACACAAAGTTCTCATTGTGTTATCAAAAACTAGATTACTCCTTTTTTTTTTCCCCTTGTGTCACTGAATGTCAAAATATTGTTCTTTCAATATGTGGAAGTATTTGTATACAGTTTTATAACTGATCTTTAGTTGCTAGCTGGAGGCAAAAAAGAAACAGTAAAGCTGCTTGTTGGGAAACCTCAACCAACAATGAAAATTAATATAGTCCTTTTTTCCTGCCAAAAAGTTTTGAACAGATTTTTAGGTCCACAATGGTTTGTTTATTCTTCAAGTGGTTAGATTGGAAGTGACATGTGTGACACAAAGTAAATTAATGAAAAAATACAGAAAGGATGCACATATGCTCTGTTTCTTTCATTTTAATTTTGGAGGATGTTGTTGCAATTGCTAACAAAGAGCTTCTTTAAATTCTGTTTAAGAGAAAGGGGAAAGAAATTCAAAGCTAAAGAGAGAGGGAAAAAAGAAGAAAAATTTGAATCGTAGAAAGTATGTGAGAGTTTTAACTACTCAGATTTGAATTACATAGACAAGACTATAGAACAAATACATGTTTCCCAGGCTCCACCTAGCAGACAATTCAGAAAGATATTTGACCCGCTTTCCCCTCCCTTTTTACCCTTCCTAATTAATTTTCCCTGCTATTTTTGTATGAATGTAAGACAAAATACCTCCTCACAAAGAGGCAGACTCCCATTTGACAGGATTACTCACCGCTAAAGTAAAGGGTTGTACCCAGGTTGCGGTGAGGGCAGAGGAGTCTTAGGGCCCCATGCCAGGAAGGGCTGGTTGGGGCCATGATCTAACCACAAGAAAATAGATGAGGCTTTCAAGTCAGGTACTGGCATGTTCACTGGAGCAGAACTATCAGCCTCAGAATAGTGATCACAATGTAGATACTGATCACAGAATGTTTACAGTGCAACATTTGACTATAAAAAGATTCTGGTTCCTGCTTCTAACACCTGTTTACCTCCTATTTCTTTCCGGGATTGCTTAAGCACTTACAGCTAAGCACAAGCTGACTTGTGCTCCTTCTGAGGGTGTAGAGGGACAGCATGACCTATGGGCCAAAGTACTGCTGATCTCCACAGAAACAAAAATGCTGTTGTCCATACCACAACTCAGAAAATTATTTTCTCTCTCCAAATCTTCCTTTCCTTTCGTCCTGGCTGTCAAAACTGCCTCTGCAGCTTGTTAGCTTCCCATCTCCAGGTTTGTAGGTCTGCCCAGTGCCTATCCAGTAACGGGCCCTGACTCAGGTTAAACCACTACTTGTACTCTAAAAAAATTGCTAAGAGCAGCAGAGAAGTGCCAGAGCACAGGCAGATAGGCTCAGACATAATAAAGC
This sequence comes from Ammospiza nelsoni, assembly GCF_027579445.1. Taxonomy (NCBI): domain Eukaryota; kingdom Metazoa; phylum Chordata; class Aves; order Passeriformes; family Passerellidae; genus Ammospiza; species Ammospiza nelsoni. The sequence goes on from NC_080633.1 coordinate 70,513,230, forward strand.
CGCACTTCACAATGTTTATACATGTTTGAGGGTATAACTGGGGAGGAAGAAGAATAATCTTTTAGGATCATAAGAGTAACAAAGCAAGAGCACTGACAAAAAATTTATGAACAGTATTATTGAAAAAAAAATGCAGGGAGAAAGAGTGAGTTAATAACATCAAATTAACCTGAAATTTATTTCAAAATTTATATTTCCCCTGCAAATTTCCAGAGTTCTTGCTTTACACTTTTGAACATCATGCATTTTCTCCTCAGACTGCAATTAGTTTCCCAAGATGTTACATTCCTGAATATTAATCTAAAATAATTTAATTAAAATGCTAATTTAGTTCTCTTGAGAAAAATATTTATATTGATTGGGCTCTTAAAAATTAGAATCTTTGAATAATCGGTGTAAATAAAGAGCCTTCTATCTTAAACACATCACTGAACTTCACTTTTTGATTTTATTGCAGTTTTCAGTGCACTGTAGTAGGAAGTAAGAAAGATTTCCACCATTAAGTCATTGTAACTTATAAGACAATAGTAAAATTGCACATCAGGTACTGTTTCACTAACTATAAAAAACAAGAAGTCACCTGAAAAAAGAAAAAAAAGATACTAAAGTAATATCATTCCTGGTACAATTTTTTTTTTTTTTTTTTGTTTTCCTTTACCAGAACATTTCAGGTGACAACAGTTTGGAATTTGATACTAAATTTTCCTGGCTGAGTACAGACTGAGACAAGCGCACGACTTTGATGCCTCAGGGATACGGTAATGCAATACAGAGGGATTTATTTTCTTTTTTATTTTTACCTCATGTCACAAGTTCAATTTTAGGCCAACAGTACCCAAAACGGCCACCATGTGATACAACAGCTTATGCAAAGAGTCTGGCGGTTTTAACCCTAGCCCTGGGACAGAGGAATCTGCCTCACAGACTCGCTGCCTCAGTGTTAACACTACCGTTGCTCTGACTGAGTTCCTCTGTGCTCAGGGTCCAAACTGGGGCATGGAAATCTCAGCTAAAAAAAAAAAAGGCAACAGCAAAATGATCCCAGAAACCAAAGGATGTGTTTTAGAAGTCTGGCTGTGCTGAGCAGATGTGAAAAGGCAATGTGAAGATTGCTTTTGAGCATGCTCAAAAATACATTTGGGGGGCATTTTGCATTGACCTTCCCTTGGCTTGCTCTGGCCATTCTGATTCCACCATCATTAGTAATTACTGTTCCTGCTACAGCAGTCATTTGTACCAAATCCTGCGTCAGGGAAAGAGAAGGATCTGCACTGAAACCATAGATACACTGCTCTCCATGGGCTAGTGTCAGAATGGGATAGAAAATTTTATTCAGTTTGTTCCCAGCAATAAATACAATCCTGGCATCCTGGATAAATCCTTCACATAACAGCATGTGTTCTTTTATGCACCCTGGGAGCGATTCTATTTAAAGCCATGGAATTGTGGGTGTGAGACTGTAAGCACATCCACTTACCCAAAACAAAATTAAAACCTGTCTTATATTAGAGTCAGGAGAGCTGTTACGAAAAATGCAAACCATATGAAGTTTTAAGTGTACTTATGTTTTTTATCTGTCTCTGTGTAGCATATACAATTGACTTTCACTGCCTGAGATGAAGTGACGACAAGTGTTTTACCATATTATTACAGAATACCCCAGTAGCATTATCACACTTCAACTTTTGCTTGCAATAAATCTCTGCTACATGCATGTCAGAAGTCATTGCTCCTATCACATCCAGACGAATTCGGAGCCCTCCCTCCCCAGTGGACATGAACGAGACTCCACACACAAGGTATCCTGCCATTAAGGCTGGAATGGCTCCCACAGGTCAGACACCGGGAACAGCGTTCCCACACACATTACTTGGCAAGGGCCAGAGGTCTGTTCTCAGGCAAACAACAGTGGCACAGGCATGAGTCATTGCAGAATGCAATGGATTTATCACCACAATGACACCATCATCCCTTATATGCTGGTTTCCATATGCAAGTCTCATTCAATTTTTTTATTCTTCTTCTCAGAGATTTATAACTCAACAGCCAAAACACATTTCACATGAACACAACTCTCTGTTCTGCATATTTTTTGTTGTAGCTATCCTACAAAATATACCATATTTTATACCATAAACCATATTCTAATTACAAGGATCCAGCTTTAGGTCCAGCCTGCTTATTGGCTTCAGTTTGATCCAGCAAAATGATGAGCAGTGTTCCAATCTCAGCAGTGTTAATCACTCTCTTTGGGGCCTCCACTAAAGCATTTAATCTTATAGCCCAAATTCTGCTGTCTGTAAAGCTGGAGTAATACTATTTATGCAACTAGAGTGCTTTAAGAAAGTTAAGGGTAGCACAGAAATTTCATCATGAAGTTTATTATTTGTTATATAATTAGATTTGACTTGGCACTTTCATAGTAAAAGGTGAGAATTCAAACATTCTTCCTTAACACTGACTAGCTCTGGACTAATTAAAGACAAAGGAGCAAGGAAATGTAAGGATGAGATCACACAGAAATCACTGTTAGATTATATTCTCCAAAATTCAACCTAATAGACATTTCTTGAGATAGTGCACACTTTTTGTCATAATGCAAGAAATAAGTGAGATAACTACTCAGGTGATCAAGATACTAATAACCAAGAAACACTGGTGTCTTTTGCTCTCTTGCCTATACTTCAGAAAATTTATTTTTTCCCTTTTTGCAAAATAATTGAAGGAAACTTGTAAATTAGCTCTTTGAAGATTCTCCCAGAGAAATATTTTGTCCTGTAAACTATGCCTAAGTCTGGCGTCATGTGAAATCAATTTCATTAATTTCTACAGCCCACCAACATAAGAAAGCGGAGTATGTAGTTCATGTCACTGTAAGTAGCTCTCTGATGCCACAGTCTTTTCTGCATTTGACCCAAGAGGTAGTTGTAAAACCAGGTATGAAACAAACTGTGGCATCACATGTTGAAATAACAACTAAACTTACTATTAAACCTCCTCACTTAGAATTCTTCCCCTTTTCAGCACAAAGAAAAAAGCAAAGCATGAGACCGTGTGGGAAGGAAAGGAAATAAAACCATCTTGCTGCACAACTTGGAGAAGCATCCAAAGCCTAGGACTACTGTATTCAGACCTCCCTTGAATCCTGCCCTCTCTAGCTGCCACCTCTCAGTCCCCGTGCTGACCCCCTGAATCAAGCCAGATGGGACTGGCAGAGACACGTCAAGGAAGTGCTGAAAAGGTGACTTGGGTCTCTGGCAGCTAGTCTGGAGCTCATTTCTATGTGAAATCTCTGGGGGCTCCCGCTTTGCAATTTCTCAGGAATGTTTAATTCTCCTCATCCTTTTGCTGAGTCTCTCTGGAGAGGTCATGGAGGCCTGTGACATCCCTGGAGGGCACTGCCTAACTAAATTAGCATGAGATAACTTTGGACTCTCTTCCAAACAAGAAAATACAAGGGAGAGAATTTCATTAAAAGCAGAAGACTAGGTGATCCAAGTTAATCCCAGCCCAGAGCTGCTGCAGAAATGTTCTGTGTTTATATTTTGACTTTACTCTCTGTTACAGAGTTCACTGACTATAATGGAAGCTGTGTTAAGTGCACAACTTGACCTCAGTTGACCAAATCTTAGTTTCATAATAAAGACAAAAAGTGGGTTAGGCAGCTCTAAAAGGTCTGATTAGTTACTGTTTTGCCTGTTTATGTGTGATTACGTAGGGCACTGAGTGAATGGTAAAAGATAAGCGCTGATGTACTTTAGATGAGCTTTATAATCAAGAAACATGAATGTTTTAACATGCAACACTACTATAATGCATACGTGTGTAGGCTTAGCAAATACAACCAAGTCCCAAACGTGCATTTTGGGTTTTTTTTTTCATGACTTGTGTACACAGAGTTTTATTTGGGTTTCTTCAATGGATGATGGAAAAAAAGACAAGTTGGAGTAGAGGGAACGGCAACATCTCCACGGTGTTCTGCAATAATGTTTCCCATGCAACTGAAGGGCAAGGTAAGACACAAAGGTAGATCAACACAGCCAGCAATATCCCACCTCATCTCCCAGCAGTGTAGCAATCCCAGCAACCACCACAGCAGATAGCTCCAAAACAAGGATTTGATTTTCTGTACACAAACAGGATGGGGAGCAAATCAGAATTTTTTTTACTTGGGCTGAGGTTGTTACAGCTCATGCTAGGGAAACAGGAGTTAAAACAAAAATATACCCCAAACACCTCATTGCCTGAGCTTCATCTATGGGAAAAACTGAGCTGGGAAGACCCAGGAATTCACACTTTAAAATATTGTTAAATATATTGGTAGTAATAAAGTGAGCCACCTAATTCAGTACAATATGAATGAAAACCACATTATTCTTGAAAACATGAGATTAGAGAGGGAAATCTTTATTAAATGCTGTTTATAAGCCAGTCCTGCATAACAGCATGCTTTGGCTATATTGGGACAAATCCTCCTCCTTCTGAGAAGACAAGAAGAAAAGGAAAAGGTACAAAAGTTCATGCAGTTCACATTAAGGACAACCCAATGCGCTCTCCCCCTTCAGGAAGGAAATATTAGCATGGCCCCTCAGCTACACTCTGAGGGCAGTGATCTGCTGGGAAACATGATTTCAAGTCGGCAGATCTTGGGGCACCAGCAGGCTAAACCAGGGTTTTTACTCCTCTCATAATTGTCTCTTTTTCACAGAAGGACCACTGCTTTGCCATGGATGCCACCGAGTTTGTACACGTGCAGTCAAAAAGCAAATTTTCCCACTGAGCTTTTCCAGAAGCTGAGGGCCTGTTTAGTAAGTGCTTTTCCTAGTCTTCCTCAGAAAGATGAAATCATACTCCAAACGAGAAAGTTATTCCAGCATGGGAGAGAGACTGGAGAAAACATATCAAAATAACTTCCTTCCACAGTGAATATTCTAACCCACTCCTTAAAGCTTGCTTCATCACCAAAATCACACCCTGAAATCAGGCATGTGGGCCCAAATCCAGCCCCCCTGGAGTCAGCCAAATCTTCCCTATAGACTTCTGTGAGGATGGAATTTCATTCCGTATGTAGGACCCTGTCACGGCCAAAGGCGAAAAAGAAAGGGTGTTTTCCACGCAGGCTCTGCTTTTCTACTTTTGTGCCCCTTGGGGAAACTGCTGCAATTAGATCCCTATTATTATGTACTGGAAAGGCATACTTGGCACTGCATGTGAGTTTAAGTACTTAAAAAACAGAGGGAAATTTCAAATATAACTCTCTTTCAAACACCAGACTTTATATATAAACAGTTCAAAGTTGCTACAGTCTGGTGAATAATTAGGGAAAAATAAGCATGTGAAATATATGATTAGCTGGCAGTGACAGAGTGCTAAATAAGATTCTAACCCCTTTTAAATGCCAAAACAAAGGATAAAAATTCATATTTGTGTCCAAATAATAACCAACCTAACTTCAAATATTTGAATCAGAACCACAAGGAAGGAGACTTGACAGCTATAGGCTTTTGTCTTTATTGTAAGATTTCCTGGGAAGGTGCAAATAGGAAAATTAACCCAATGAGACTAAAGGTGTGATCTCAACAAATCTACTTATACATGCATTAAACACATCCTCTGTCACAATTAGAGTTCTCCTTTTCATCTACCTAAATTCAGAACTCTCTGGTGCTGTGGACAAGCCCACATGGGGGTTTAATGCAACTGAATTAAAATTTGCTGTACTATTTCATCCTGACCCATCACATACTGCACTATGATGAACATGTATGGTGAGTGATAAACTCTTACAGCTCTTACTATAAACATTGAATTTTCTTACTTTTTTTCTTTATCTACAGAGGGCTCAGCTTGTGTTCTGTTTCCTTAAAAACATATTTTCTCCTTCTCAAGCTTTAACTGGATACATTAGTCTGTATTGTCCTAAATTATCAGCAACAGTATTTAGAAGGATTTACCAAATAATCTGTTTTATCTCCTGAGAAAGCAGCAAGTTAATGGTGAAGAAAATCCTTGCATTTTCAAATTCATCATGCACAGGAGAGCACATCCTCAGATGTCATATGCATATCCTGGTATGTCAATTAGTCTGTAATGTCTTTCAGATATTTCTGGGTAAAAGTATCACAGTAACCCAAATAATTTTCATCACATCTGAACTTTTACATGCCTCACCAGAACACAGATAGGGAGGAAGGATTTTGTCTTTATGTCGCAGGGCAAGAAAGGAAGATGCCTTTTTTTCCAATTCCCCCAGCAATTCAATGCCTGGAGGAGAAACAGGAAAGAAGCCATGGTGACCTCTCTGAACTTAGGGAAGCAGCTGCCAGCTCAGCAGGGGTAGTTCTGCTGATGGACTCCTGTACCTACTGCTGGAAGAAGCCTTTAAGCCTTTCTTGCTCTTCCTCCCCTCTCTCTTTCCTTCCCTATTTTTGACATCTTCTATCTCTAAATTATACAAATGGAAGAGCAAGAGAGAACTTTCAGAAACCTCAGGAGTCAACTTGTTATTAGACTGGACAAAGAAGTCACAAAGTTAAAGTTTCCAATTATCCATACAAAATCAAAACAATATAATGTCTGTATTGAGCAAGCAAAGCATAACTTTGTTTAAGGAGTGATTTATGTATCATTTCTACTTTCTTGAACACTTTGTGTCTTGACATATTAATGTTACTGCTCTCTGAATTAAAACGTCCAAAAAAATGTTTATGCTTCTAAAAATGATTTAAACTTGGCAGATGTGAAACAAACCTACGTCTCATAAGCAGGGAAAGGTTTCACACAAAAGGAAAGTGCTGACTTTTCTAATCCTAGATTTAAAGGTACCTTTGAAAGTTTCTAGCCGGTTTTTGCAAGTTCAGCAACGACTTATTTCCCCTACCTTTGAGAAAATGAAGTTATTAAAAGAACAGAAAGCAAAACAAACAAATATGGTGAGGGGAATTTTTATTTTTTAAGATTAAAAGTGTGAGAATGTCAGGGAAACCAGAACACAGTTGACATCTTGATCCTGAATATTTTATTACACAGATTTAACCTTATGCATCAAAGGGCACTTATGCACATATATGAAGGGGAAATACAGCCATGTTCCAGTACCAACACCACACAGACATGCCACACAACACTGAAACATGACTGCTGGTCAGTTAATGTTTCCTTTTGTTTTCCCTGTTGTGGAGCCAAAGTAAATGTATCATCTTCAGGCTGGGTATGAAGAACATTAAGTGAAAGCACTTAGATTTGTGATGGGTTAAGTGCACCCAGTGGATCTGCTATCTTGGATCAGCTACACAAAGCAACATGCAACTCTGCCTTAAGTGTCTGCTCCTGTTCTGTTTTCTTTTTTCTTTTATTTTTGTTGTTTAGGTTTTCTTTTTTCCCCATGCCCCCAGCCCAAAATCCAGGACAATCAGGCAGCTTCATCAAGCTCAGACCTTTCATGAAGTAATTTAGGCTCTGCAGATAAAGGAAAGAGTTGATATGGGGCTCAGAGAAAAAGGCAGATGAAGAGGAAGGGGGAGGAGAGGAGAACATTTTCTGGCATCTGACCCAGGTTTAAAACTGTGTTTCATTTTCTAAAACAAAACCAAAACACTCCTCCAACTTTGGGAAATCCTTAGAAAAACAACAAAAACATTGTTTCAGAAGGCAATTATGGTTGCTAAAATGACACATCATTTATGAATGGAAGTACTTAGAAGAGAGTAAACTAATTCTAAGGACAATAGCAAACACACATCGGGCCTAAATTTGCTGTTTCCTTGGCACTGTTACATTGACAATTAAATTATTCAAGATTTGCACTACTGTAATAAAAAGCAGAGCCAAGACCATTATTTCCATCACTGACAAAGAAATACTTATATCCTAACTGTGCAAAAGTTTTAATAAAACCACAGAATGAATGATTTAATCAGTATATGAAACACAGACTGATCAAAGAATTCCTAATAGTAGTAGGGGTAATTGCAGTAGTATGAATAGTAATAATAACAGTAGTGATAAGATTGTGGTCACACATTACAAACACACTAGGTTCAAAGTGATGCCTCTGTCTATCAGGTGTGTAAGTCAAGAATTTTATTGCTTTATCCTGTTAAATGTTACCTACAAAAACTCAACAACTGAATATAGGTTTTGAAAAACTCCCGTAGTTAATCAGTTAATTAGCATAGGCTAATGTGTCCAGTTTAACAGCATCCCAATAATACTGACACAGAAATCAAAATAGTAGCCACTAAAACTCAACCAGTTCACAAGTCACTCTTAAGATTGTATAGTGTAATGAAAAGTCCAATTTTTTTTTTCTAGTCAAAGTAATGAGCTTTTTTATCATCAAGATCATATATAAGGCTTTCCAATTATATAATTTATAAGGACTCCAGTTTTGAAAGAAAGAGGATAAATACTTAAAATTGCATTTCTCCCCAATCCCCTCTACTGTACAGCCAACCCAGTTCACAACAGAAAACCTTTCACCTCCTCTTATATATTTAGTATAAAACAGACAGACAGAATTTTTTGTCTTGTTTACTAAGGCTTATGGACTTCACATGCATTTGGTTGTGTGCCCAATGACTCCTGATTTCCTACTGCCTTATTTCCAGCAAAATTTGGCAAAGGAACAGCAGGACAAAAAATATTAAATTACTGCAAGTCTGGCCAAAATAGGAGTTGACAAAGGGAGAGATACCATGTTGGATGGCTAAGGAAATGGCCAAGCCTGAATGTAACCAGGGAATGCGCACAGGAAGGAGCTATTACAAAGGACCAGAATGTATGGGAAACTTCAGGCAGAGGCTGCAGTTCATATGAGACATCCAACCATGTGTTGTAAAACAAATGGCTTGTTTACAGAACAACATCTTCAAAAATGAAGTTCAGACTTGCCAGCTTTGGAGAAAGATTGTGCAGAACTCCAGTGTCTGGGTTTTTTTAGTTTGTTTCCTTTTAAATGCTGCTGGCTTTGCATAACAACTAATACATAGTAATTACAATTGGAAAGGCTGAACATACCTTGCGCAGCACACCTGACCAGCAGTATGAAATTTTTTATGCATTTCCCCACCTACTGCTCCTGTCCTATCAAGGAAAGTGCATGGGATGCTGGCATGGAAACCCTTTGCTCTTTCCAGTCAGATGGACACTTCAGCTTCAGTGTCCCCAAGAGCAGACAAAGAGGGCTGGGAGAGGCTGAGGGCAGACCAGGACTGGTCTGGAGGCCACAACAATTGAACATTGCTTCCTGCAAGGATTAAGCCAGGAAACATCTCCTGTCTTATCACTGCAGTGCATGCCCAACTCTGCTGATAGCATCTGCTTGCTCACCTCTAATTCTAGGCAGCTTTAGGCATCAATGGTGTAAATATGACACCAAAGGGGGCACTCACTGCCCTCCTGTTTTAAGTGGATTGACATATAGAGGTTATTTTGATCAAGTAGAGGATAAAATGCAAACAAGAAAATGTTGGCAGTTCAAACTTGTTTTCATTTCCTAGTGTTCTGAAAGAAAATTAACTGGGAGAGATGACTTATTTCCCTTGTCCTCCCCAACTCAGCCCAGAAAACTCTCAGTGTCGACACCCCTAGAGGTTGTACCCATGGATCTGTCTGTAGAGGCTGGACAGTGGGCAGTCTATAACACCCTGCAACCATAAGGGAAAAACAAATATCTGCCAAAGAGCTGTATAAGCTGTCATCAAGGTGCCTGGATCAGCCTTGATCTCACCAGCAGGCATGGCTGCTCAAATGGAACACAAATTCTTTGTACGTGTGCCAAGACATTTAATCTCTTAATTGAAGTAAAAGTCCATATATCCGAGTCTCGAAAGGAAGTCATTCTTTCCTTGGGCAATCCCAACACACTCCTTTCTAAGCACACCTTCAGTCATGACTCCGACCTGGGAATGCCACTGAGGAAGAGGAAGGAGGCACTGCAGCAAAAACACATCCTAATCCAGCCAGATTACTGTGGCCTATTGGACAGGCAGTTAGAGGTACACTGGAGAGTGTATCCTGTCTTTGTGGTAAGAGAAAGCTGGCAGGTCTTTTATTTTATTATATTGTGGCATCTACCAAAATCCCTTAGAAAAATCTAACAACTAGATACTATATAGCATTTTTCCATACATCAACAATGTGAAGAGAAAGTATTCATTGGAAGAGTAAACTATATTAGTGTCCTATAAAAAGTGTTAAACCATCATCTTCCCATAATAATTTCACAAGTATGATTTTTTTCATAACTCTTTTTCTTTAGATGTTGTCTGTGTGTGTTCAGTTTGCAGCTCCACACACATCAGAGGCATACAGAGGTTCTTGTCTCTTGGTAAATACTATGTAAATTTGTTCCTATGATTACAGCACTTGCTAAAATGAGCACAGTAATTAGGAGGCAATGCTTACTTTATGAATTTTCCATAGTAGGTTTGATGCTCCAAGATAAATCTCCAGTTCATCAAAATAGCTGTGCTTGTTCTTAATTTCAAACATACCTTTACTCCACCACAATTAAGCAAAAGACTTGAATACATGCTTGTTGCTTGAAGGGGATTAAATCTGTGGACTTTAATTAGATTTATGCCCAGACTGAAGTTCTTCCCTGAACTGAGGCCTGTGAAGTACAGTGTTTTGAAAGAGGAAGTACTGAATGAAAACTAAGAGAGATTATGCAGATTATCATTTGAATATAAAATAATACTTTATATTTTTCATATTCTGTATGCATTAGCTATGTAAACCATATGTCATCATCCATAAGGAAGACAGTAAATGCTTTTAATTTATTTAATGTTATCCAACTCCGTTGTAAAAAATCTCACACTTATATCAAGCCTCATAAATAGCAAGTCAAAGTACAAAAAATCAAACACTTTTCCCTGTGAATTAGTTCTAGGGGAGGATACAGGGGAGAAAGGCTGTTATAGATAAAATAATCATATATTTCTTAGGCAATTACTTGTGGCATGTCAGGGCAATATCTTGATGGACACGTGAATCTATTTTAAAAGGTTTGGCCTAAGAACACATTGTATTAAGTACCTTAAAAATTTATTTTAAAAATACTTTCTAAATAATGATCAGTGAAGTAACTTCCATAAGAGAACTAGATGCTAATCATAATTTGAAATCAGACAGACAGGAAATCGCCGCACCCTACATTAGTGAATGCATCCAGGTCCCATGGTAGTCTTTACAGTGTGTTTAGATTGTCTATGGGAAATGAAATCATGTGCCAAAGGCCAAGTAAACCCCAAATTAAAATTCACAGTTATGTCTCCCTGTTGCATTCATAATCCTGCTTATTGCCTCTTACATCATTACAAAGTGTTCTCCAGAATAGAACAACCCACTGCTGTGCTATGTACACCACTACATGCTATAGGCTGTCCAAGTTCTGCTCCAGAGGCCAAATATCACCCACTCAGTCCTAAAAATCATGCTCAGGGTCATAATTCATGTCTATGTGGTGGTCAGACTCTGGGATACTGTGTGCCCCAGAATCATCTGCTGCTAATTCCTAGGTTTGTTTTACCTCTAATTCACTTTTGAATATTATATTCTATATGATGACAACAGCACCTAAACTCTACACAGTATTACAGAAATAAAAAGTGTCTCTTAATTCTGTAAAAGTTATCACTGAAATCACTTGTCATGAGATTTCTGGACAATGTCTTCATGGACATGTGCATATATTTTATACAGTTTGCTGCTAACTTTTCTTTTATACATATTTGTAATACCTACCATCTCTCCAAAGTTCATATTCAGTGGTCTCAATTCCCTTCACTGTTGTTTGCAAGAAAGGGAATTAGAAACTTTGATGACCTGGTGAAATCACTCACTCAAGAAATTAAACCAAACAATAAAACTAAGTAGCCTAAATATTGTTTAGCAGAAATGTGGCACCTGCAATCCATTACTGAAAGAACTCAGTACTATAAAATAAAGTGATCAAGTTTTCAGATAGCACAAAAGATGTTAGTAGAGAATGAAAATAGAGTAAGTTTATTTTCTTCTGGTTCTAACTTCATTTAGATTTTGTAGTTGGCAGCATGTCAGGACCAACAGGCTTCCGGCAGGAGATCATTATTTTAAAACATTAACTCCCATGTTAATGTTTGATTTTGCTAATGTTTAAATTGGGATATATTTCTGAGCAGGAGAATGGAGGGGTAAAAAGATCACACACAATGCTTTTTCTCCAGTGAAAGTAGCCAGAGGTGGGTTACAGTAAAAAAAATAAGCTAACATCATGTAACAGATATCATAAAATTCACACAGGTAACTGCTAAAACCTAGGTGCAGGCAAGACAAGAAAATACAAAGAAAGAGCTTAGTGATAACAGAAACAATTTATTTGGCATAGGAGCCTCTGCCAGATTCCTGCTATCCCACTATTTGAGTGAGGGCTCCTGCAGAGCATCAGCCACCAAGCTGTGTGTCAGCCGAGAAGTAGTGCTCTGGAAGGGACCTAAACCTCAGTGCCTGACCATGGGAAGTCATCAGAGATCCCACCAGACTTTTAATGAGTACAGAGGAATCAGATCCTGGTCAAGTACCACCTGGGTATTTGAATGCAAGTAAATAATTGGCAATCTAGCATGGAGAGTGTGAGAGTGGAAAGTCAGAGATGAATCACAAATAAAAGCAGATTGTAGAAACAGATATTCTTGCCTCTTGAGTTACTCTCAAACTTGACCCCATAAAATAGCTGATGATCTCACATAGGTTCACTAACACACTCATCAAAATAAGAGAGTTAATTTAAAAAAAAAACCCTACTGATTTTAGTCACAAGTCACCAAGGGGCTCTGAAGCATACGAGCCAACTCTGAATTGCATATTTCAGGCATCAGAGTACACAGGACACACTGCATGTAGTTCCCTGCTGTGCCATCCACTCCTGCAGCCACACTTGTCCCCATCCTCCTCACACTTCTGACTGCATCACATGTATTTCACTCTCTGTTGATAGCTTTGTGTAATGCTGCAGCCATGCCTCAAAATTCAGCTCGCAGCTCATCTAGTTTTCAAGTTTTTTCATAACAGGAAATGTGATTCATACATATCTTCAATTACATATATCAATGTAAGACACTAAGTTGTTGCAATAGCAAGGCATGGGCACCAAAACTTTTCCAGAATTTCAGGGTGGTTTTACAGAAGAAAGGATTTAATGCCATGATTTTCCAGTGCCTCTTTGTGTGCGCTTCAAGAAGATTGTGCCTCCAATATTGATACCCTGCTATGAGCAATCATGGAGTGTTTGTCCTCTGTAAGAAGAAGTCTGACCAGAACTTCATAATTCTGTTTACATAATAAGCCACCCTGCAGAGAGATACTAAATTTAGATATAAATGAGGCTTTATCCATACTTTGGAGGGCTGATGTTGTTGAGTCATGCTTACGGGCAATCTAACCAACAAAAGACAGTAGAAAACAGCAAACTAGAACAACTACTTCTGAGATGACATGGACTATTCCCATTAGTTTTAGTCAGCATGATGCAAAACACAAACTTTTGTTACACTGCATCAGGAACACGAGTAAATATTATAATTTTCTCTCTTAGCCTCTAAAAGTAGCAATGCAGATTTTCCTTCCCATTGTGCCTTTGCAATATGAAATGACTGGTTATTTGTTGAACAAACTGGTGGGAAATTACAGAAAAAATGTAAAACATAGAGAGCACAAAAATACAGAATACTGCTATTTTTGAGGAGTTCAATTTCCAGAGCTATAACATTAGCAATCTGTTTCTACTGTAAAAAAACTGGTTTGCATAAATGCATTGTGTTAGCTAGTCAGTAGCTCAATTATTACTTTGTTGTCTTGGGTCTAAATATTGGAAATAGAAGTGTAACTTAAAACAAGAAATATCTGTCAAGCAGGAAAGCTGAAGATACCTTTTAATAATATACCAGTGAGCTGCTTTATTGTGTTGCTGCTGCTGCTTCTTTTGAACTCCTAGATAATATCAGATGAGGAACATTATACTGTTCTATGCACATTTCCCTCATCACCACAGTATCTGAAAAGCTTCCAGCAGTTCATTAAGCAACATGACTAACCTCCCTCATTTGTGGTTTCTCTGCTCTCTCTCTCATCCTCTCTCCAAGGGAACAGCTCTGTGTGCACGTGTGTGTGCGCACAGTGTTTTGGTATATTCTGCTGGTTTGGTTATTTTAAATTTTCAATTTTATTATGTGCATGCTAACCTGCATTCATAACAAAGGGATACATGGCTTTATCCTCCTTAACTTCTGTGCTTGCAATTTGTGTGTTCCTGAGCAAAGCCTGCATTCCTTGCCCTGCCTCTTTGCTTCAGCACACATTCTCTGGCTGTTCTTCCTTCTCCTGAAGGACACACAGCAAGCAAGTGGACGCACAGCACAGAAAAGACCAAGTCAGAGGAGGAGAGTGGAAGGGTGGAAGAAAGGTCCCATAACTTATGCAGGCCATGGCATCACAGCTGCTGACAGGTTTCACATTTGGTAAGATGAACTACTACAGAAATCTCTCTCTCTGCTGTTAGAGTGGATAGTGAGCATTTGAGAGTCCCCCATAACGGCATCCATGAAGCTGCAAAATCTGTCTATTATGCACAAAGTGCAGTATATAGGGGTTTTGTTGCCATTAGACAGCTGTGTGGATGAAGATTACATTTCACATATAAAATGCAGATAGGAAAAACTTCAAAAAGCTAAGCCTGACTCTTCCCTTCCATTATGCTAGCATATGCAGAGCATAACTTCACTAACTCACATGAAGAAACCACATCTTGGTAGCACGTGTAAAATTTTTTTGAAGCCCAGAGTGAAAGAAATTACGATAGGTAAAGTATTTAGGTTAGAGTGCTGTAAGCATTGTGGAGAGCTATTGTAATTTTTATGCATTTGTCAAATCTGGTGTCAAAACACTGGGGACAGTTTCATTTCCCCCAGCCAAGACCTCTGGTATCATCACCTCTCTCAATTCAAGTTCATATGCAGGTCTAGCTGTAATAAGCAATACAAAAAATGCCCCCAATTTCTGCAGTTTTTCCCCCAGTATATCTTGATGTAGCTCAAGAAAAATCGGTATTTGTTGGGTTTATTGCATGGTGAAAATGTGAGAAACAGAAGATGACTCTTCAAAGTCAGGCAACAGATCAGGCTCACATTGAAACTTCAGAGCTCATACACCAGTCTGCTCCCAAAACAACATAGTCACACAGTCTGCGTTAACCCAAATGGAATCTGTTTTAGAATGCAAAGGAAAATTACTCTAATGTTCACTTGTGCAGATACAAAATTACCTTTTTGGGTTTTCTTTTTTTTTGGTTGGTTGGTTTTGGAGTTTGGGTTGTTATTTTGGTTTTTTTCGGTTGTTCTTTTTGTTGTTGTTGTTTGGTTGGTTTTGAGTTTTGGGTTTTTTTTGTTTTTTTGTTTTTTTTGTTTTTTTGTTTTTTGTTTTTTGTTTTTTGTTTGTTATTGGAGATCTAGCCCAGGATTATCTGCTGTTTACTGCTGCCATTCAGAATACTTGCAGGAGGATAGGAGACCCTATCCTCTCATTCAGAAGGAGACAGCTAATGAACAACTGAATCTTTAATTGTGTGTTGAGGATAATTCTGGAAGATTTTACTATCCCAACATTTAAAAAACAGGAAGGCCAGGGTAAAGGCTTGTATCCCTTAATATGAAAAAGGCTGGGAAGAGAGCTAAGCTGCCTGGTTGATGTGCAGAAGAATCTTCAGGCTTTGCTTGCTTCCTTCAGGCATTAACGTGCCCAGAAATGACACAGAGACCTGCGTGTCAGCTGTCACTGCAGGGATCCCACTGAACATTAAAATACTCCCTGCATCAGGCAAATACAATTTCTGGTGTAAAACCAGCCACTCAAAGGCCACCTCAATTTCCCTTCAGCATACTGCTGCCAGTGAGGGCAGATGGGGATTAAAAGTAGGGGACAATTTTCCCCCTCATGGTGGCTCTCTTGCTTGGCACTCCACGAACCACAGTACAGAGGTCAACAAGTGCCACAATAAACTAGAGCTTGCACTTTCCTAAAAGCCAGTAAAATCATTTAGAAGTGTCATTTAACCTCAGCCAGTAACCAAGCTACCCCAGCTGAAACCATCACAAGAAGAAAATTGAGAAATTACATCTTTTGAGACAAATTTCTTAACTACTTAGGGGTTTTTAGCTAAGCCTTCTAATTATTTGGATTGCTTTTCACCTTGAAACAATTTTGCCTCTGAAATACTCTCCTGGTTGTGACTAGTTTTGTCAAGTTGGCTTTTTTTTGAAGAAGATTTCTAGGTCAAAATATGTTTTATCAATTGCCTGAAAATTGAAGAGTGGGTAAAATTCAAGATAGATATTTCTTAGGACAAATATGGAGTTTGATATGTAGCAGATTTGATGGGCACTTTCACAGTTGTCTTGGGACCTGAGAAAGATTTTCTTCTTTCTTTTTTTTTTGTTTTTTTCTTTTTTTTTTTTTGGAACAATAAGGACACAATTATTTTTCCCACAATGTATCTCAGCCACTTACACCTTCTTTTGGCCTGCACACACTGTAGAGTGTAGGCCAATCCTGTCCTCTTATTCATGGATCAGACTTTTGCACCTAATGGAAAACAAAGCACTGCCTCCACCAAAGGAATCAGAAAAGGATGTTACAAAGATGACAAAGAAAGTGCAAGCACAACTTCTTGAGTGAGAAATGTGTGTTGCTACAAAGTGATACAATAATAGATAAATGAAAAATTGTTTTCATAAATAAGTAGGAAGAGAAAGGCCCAAAGTAATCTGAAGTTTCTTGTGGGTTGTTTCTTTTTCCTAAAAAAGAAAGAGTAAGTTACATATTGTTCAGACATTTTCTGGCTTAAGCTTAAAGGGCCTGCATGCAGAGTATTCACACTGGGATTCTGCTCTTTTCTCTCAATAACATTATTTCAACTATTGAGTCGTGTTGCCACTGGGAAAATATGAACATTTCAACAAAGAAAAATAAATTGCATTTGTGTTCTCACTTCAACTCCCATATTCTTGGTGGAGAGGAGCCAGGACAGTGTTTCAAGGTGCTGACTATCTCCTTACAGCAAAACAGAACAGATGGGACAGAGCAAAACAGAGCTAGGCTGGGACCCTGCAGCTAAATTCAAACACATATAAGTTTTGTATCAGAGTAAGGCTCTTTCCTCTCCTTATCCCCTCTGCTTTGGGTACCTTAGATTTCAGAACATGGACATCTAAACACAGCAGCTAGGAGGGAGCCATGGCACATTTGGCTCATGCATTGCAGTGTGTGTTGCTGCAGTTCGGACACTGTCAAGAAAAGCAATCTTTGCCTTCCTCCTTTGCCTCCTGCAACCTCAGAAAAACCCCTCCACCATTCTCAGATGTAGCTTTCCCCCAGTGCAACAGGAATAATCCCCTCTTCCTGGGATACAGCTGTATACCAAGGTCTCCATGATGGCCTGACACTAATGTTTCCAGACCATGCAAATGGGGGGGCTCCACAATTTGCTCCTGTGCATTTGGTGTCTGTGAGCTCTGCCACTCTGCCAGCTTCTGCAAGATGTGCACAACCACCACATTTGTAAACACAACCCTTGTGCATATCCACACAAACTATTCACAGGAGCTAGTTAAATAAAACATGGCATTTGCTGGCTGTAAGCAGTGGAGAGAGGGAGGCTGTGAAACATGAGCCTAATCGGAATTGGGGAGCTGGGGTGAAGAGGGTTACAATCCACATTTACAGAACACTTTTTGAATACCAAAAGCTTTCCTCTTTATAATACAAAAACTTCGTTCACTTTAGTTCACTCACCGTGAATAACGAACTGGGGAATTAAAAGCTTTAAACCTGTTAAAGAAGGAATATTAACTTAAGTATAAATATAGCTGAAATAATCCAGACAGTTTTATGACCTTACACCCCCAAATGAAGGTGAAATGCAGAATTCTTTCCCCAGGAATAGTGGTAAACACAGCTAACAGATGGAAGAGCTGAATGGAAATTTCAATAAAGTAGGCCACAAAGAAGCATTTGTAAGTGCAGGGGTGCTCACTTAAAAAAAAGGGGGAAAAAAAGAAGGCTAAAAAATGGAACTTTGTTTTATTTTGATAGAGTGCCAAAACAGTACTGCATTCCTTAAAGAGCAGAATAAAGGAACGAGTTAGACTGGCCTTCTCAACACCTCAGCAAAAGCCCCCATGGGTCTCATTTTGCTAGGATGACTATTTATATGACAGGTAAGGGAATAATTTTGCTGGGTTCAGTTACACTAGGCCTCCCTGACCCCTGGGTCAAAAGAGCAAATGCAAAAGTGACAATGTGGATAATTGCCTGTTTAGGATAATGGAATACTGATTGAGGGTCAATTATTATAACACCTGAAAGATAAATGAGCTGATGTGAAAGGTTCAGCAGAGGTAGCAAACAAGAACTGTCTGCATGCACCATGCCATGGCTAATAATGCAGAGCACAGGCTGCTGCATTTGATAGCAGAGAAGCACATTTCCTGAGCTGGACTACTAAAACCAAGCATTTCCAAGCCCTAAAATATTTTAGTTTGAAAAACATGTCATAAAATAGAAATTCAGTGCCACTGTCCAAAGCTGCAGGATTAAGTTAGTATTATTTAACATGCTACACTATTAATTTCCATTATAACCTTTGTCTGTGCCACACATCTCAGAGTTATTCTTTCTTCTGTCTCCGAGTGAACTTTCTTCCATTGCTACACAATTAAAGAAAACCAGGTATGACATTTGTGTTTCTAATTCCAACCAAAGGGGAAACACCATTCAGGCCATTACTATAGTGAGCCACTGAATTTATTGAAATCTTTGAATTTTTTGAAAACTGAATTTTGTCAATAAAATGCTTTGAAACTTCTGTGCATGTGTTGGTTGTGCTGATGTACATTGCTTTTGCATGATATGACTCCTGGAATGCTTCTTCCTCACTTTGATTTTCTTTCTGTTTCCTGTGTCTCACAAAAAACAAACATCCTTCTTTCCTCCTCTACACGTTATGATGGTATAGGGTTTAGGCTGGGAAAAAAGCATCTTCAAGGGTAAAGCACAACTGACCCCTCTTTAGGGTTACAGTCCAATTAGAAGTCAGTCACAATTCCCTCCAGTGACTGTTTTGTCTGGAGAAAAGGAGGCTAAGAGGAGACTTTCACTCTGCACAACTCAGTGAAAGGAGGTGGTGGCAATGTGAGGGCCAATCTTTTCTCCCAGGCTACAAGGGTCAGGATGAGAGGAAATGGCCAGGTAAGGTTCAGGTTGAATATTAGGAAAATTTTTTTCACTGAAAGAGAGGTTAAGCATTGGAACAGGTTTCTTGGGGAAGTGGTGGAGTTACCACCCCTGGAAGTGTTAAAAAAATGAGTAGATGTGACACTTTGCAGTATGGTTTAGTGGGCATGGTGCTATTAGGTTGAAGGTTGGACTTCATGATCTTGGAAATAATTTCCAACCTTAATGGTTTGAGTAAGCAGACAGTGAGTGTCCAGACACCTAGAAAGCCCACCTTAGTGTAAAAAAAATGTTTCCAGATCATTTGAAATGTCCATCTTCTCATAGCATGAAATGAATGAGCATTAAGAAATACATCTCTATGAACAGCGGAGCTCTGATAAAATGCTCTCAATGTAAATATTCACTTCTCAAAAGTATGGCACAGCAAAAAGTGTTATTTGGAAAATATTTCTCTCAAGTGAGATGAAAAAGACTCAGGAGATCTGCTGCAATAAATTCACGACTCAGTGTAAGCCTGTCCCAGTGCATTTCCACAGTGGCATGAGAGGACCATACCTGCTTTTTCTCCTCAGCCTCTGTGTGAACAGGGATCTTGGAAAGAGCAGGAATAAGCATGTCTAGATCTCTGTGACACTGTCAACAGAATACATTAGAATAAAACAGACTGCCAGGAAAGTGAATATATGAAACACTAGCATTCTCAAGGGGACTTGGAGGTGGCCACTGCATGAGTATAGAGGTAGGGACATTGCCCAGTTTGGCTGCAAGTGTGAGTCATTGCTGTCCTGTGCCTTTCTGTTAGTTATGATTATTTCTTTGGTTGCTACATGAATGTTAATCTTCCCAATTTGTAATGCTGCATTTTAGCACGAATCTATCTTCTAAAATAATTCCAGCTATAATGATTACAATGCAGTAGCAAATTAATTTCTCCTTCTATCTCTCCAATGGGCATATCACACTCTTATATTTAATTTATACTCATAAAGTAAGCTGGGAAAAGATGAATGACCAGATCATGAGAGGAACTCTCAGTTGATTCTCATCTCCATTTTATTTGATGGGAATGTCGCTACCACTTCAATACCATCAGCTGCAGGAAGAGTAATTTCGATGCCAAGCAGGAGTTTCAAATCCAAAATGAAATTCCCTTTTCTTTAAGGTAAAGGATGTAAACTTCATAACAAGCCCAGCATGCTGCTAGAAACACCCCCTAGTAGGAACAACAAGTATGGAGAGTAAGTCACATGACTTCGTGTAAGAAAACAAAACAAAAAAATCCCAAGCCTGGGCTACCGATCAAACACTGTCTCACAGTGACTAATTTCTGACTAGAACCCTACTGCGTCAGTTTTCCTTTCCCTCAGACGAGATGAATCATTGCATGCAGGCTGACAGAAACAGAAGGCATCCTTTTCCTTCAGCTGCCAAACCCCTCATGATTTTCCTGTATGACAAAAGTCCATCCGGCAGTGATGAGAGATTTCTGAAACTAATTGAAGTCTTCAAGGCTTAAAAGATTATTGAAACCTCTTCCACTGTGGGGATAAGCTAGCTCTTATTTCAAATATGATGTATTTTCTATTGCACTGCATTCAGTTTCTGCAGGAAGCATATCCCTCAAATCTTCCACAGTTCAGAAATGTCTCTCATTTTACTCTCAAAGCTATTTATCTTCCTTGAAAATTTCCTACCTCTGTGCTTTTGTTATTTAAAAGTTCTTGCAGCAGTAAAATCGAAAGAAACCCAAACCTCTACAAGCTGAGCTTATAGAAAGAGATACACAGTTAAAGAAATAAGTCCCATGATGTTTCCAGTTCCCATGCAAACATGGTGCTTTTTGTGTTTTTGTCACGCACTTGGATGTTGGCACTCTGAGAGGCATCTAGGAAATACATACAGTGAAAATTTCATGGGGACCCAAAAGTTCAAGGCAAGGCCCCTTCTTCCTTCCCACCTACATATGGGGCACTCGTGTTGCTACTTAGGCTATCCTAACAAAGCATCCACAAACAAAACTTGTTCTTGAAAATAATTGTAAAGAAACAAGATGGATATTTCAATGTTCATAAACTGTGCTAACTGTTAAACATGGGCCTGAATTCTCAGAAATTACAGGAATTGATTACTACAGCAAAATAGCACAAGAGTCCTGTGGAAAGCACCATTATGTTTCATTATATAAAAGTCCCACGGGGGATTCTTGCTCTGAGGCTACTTGTACAACATAATCAAGTCTCCAAGAGCAGCTCTGCATGACTACTGTGTAACATCCAAAAGGTAAAACTGGAAAGTGACACAATTACATCTACCTCTTGAAAGAAATGCTGCTGCTGAATGGCTAGAGAATGAAGTGTGAAGCCAATTGATTCATTAGCCCAACTCCACAAATTGCAAAGCAAACTTCCCTGCAATAGTGAGACAAATAGCTTAGCCCCCAAAGAGACCAGCAGTGATTTTGCACAGAATGAGAGAGCTGGTGGTGCTCTGATTTGGTGCTGCTCCCTTTTAAACAGCCATGCTACCTCCCAGCCTGCCCTAAAAGGCCACTGTCCTGGAGAAGCAGGATGTGCAGGTAGTTTGGAAAACCATAAATGTCAGTAATTCTCTCAGAGCTAACACCTGATTCCCCTCTTTATGTTTTGGGAATGCTAGATTCTGCCTTCTTATTTCTCACTTATCTGATTGACTTAAGGGGGATGCTCCTTATGCTTGTCGCCTCTGTAACAGGGATCTGGGGCCACAGGAGCAGTGTTGACATTTGGCTGATGCTGATTCTTTGATCAGCAGCTCCTTTGCATGGTACAGATGTTACAAATGAGCCACTGGCTAATGTCAGTCTGCTTGCACAGCACAAGCCTCACCAACCTGAGCAAGCTTGGACCTCTGGGCTCTTTGCTTCTTAACAGATGGCCCCAAGTTCCCTTTCATAGGAGGAAATCTCTTCTAGTGCAAATGCCAAAAACCTTTTCCATGTTGTCAGGGAAAAACCCAAAACCCTGAAGGTGTCTTTAAAGAGATGCAATGGAGGAAAAAGCCTTCCAGAGCAAAGGAAAGGAAATCTGGAGTGACATTAGTCTAGAAACCTAATGTATGGACAGTTAAGGAAGCAAATGAACCCTTGAGTGTTTCGAATGGAGAAGAATACCTGCCCTTTAATTAAGAATGTAAGATGAACATGACCTGCTGTATACAAGATACAGCTCAAGTGAGTAACTTTGGAAGAGGTCGATAGCAAACATATCTTTGGTAACAGCCAATGTAACTAAGGTAGACCAAGTGCTGAAAAAAACAGCAGGAAGAAACACCAGACGTTTTGCAAAACAGAAATAAATTCCCTACTTTATCCTATCTTCAGCAAACTTACATTGCTTGAAAGACGGGAATAAATCAAAATCAAGCAGATCTTTACAATAAAGAAATTGATAAATCTACTCTGCAAGATGATGAAATTCTGAAGATCACTCATGAGAACTTCACTCACTAGATGTAACTTTAAGTAGCTTCAAATTTTGGGGTTTGCTGAGTATATTGCAAAAGACAATTGATTAGTGCATTTTTAGAGAAGACTTTGCAGAATTATAGAAAAGTGAAAGGTGCTTTCTTTTGGTAGTGGGTTGGGAAAATTCCTTCTCAATAATTATTTTGATGCTGTTTGGCTTCATTGTAATAGTAATGGTGGCAGAAGTTTGGGATTTTTGCTTGAATGTTTTGTTTAATGCCTTGTTTTTTCCATTTCTTAATCTAGTTGCCTCCTTCTCATTTCAGTGAACATCCTTCAATGATAAAGTCAAAAAGGACATTCCAGTAATAACCTGAGCTCCAAAGTAAACTTACTGGAAGGAACCTAGAAAAGGAAGCTGAAAACAGATCAGATTATGTACAAGAAAATGAAAAATCATGGTTGAAAAACATTTTTTTCCCTGTAGTTTTTTTCACTGACAATTTTTCTCCTGGAATGAACAGTTTTGCAAGCAGCATCAATGTTATTGAAGACATAACTGAAGCTTCACAGTCTGTGTGATTAAAAACAAATTTACAAGCAGATTACTAAACAAAAAACATTCTGTATTTATTAGAAAGGACTGAAGTCAAAGCAGCATCCAGACTGTTTTTAGAATCACTACCAATATTCTACACTTTTTGTCTTTTACTTTATGATCAGCCTGATGCTGTTGTTATGCTCAACTTACAAAACTGTGATAATAATGACAGAGAACAGATACATGACTGACTCAAATGATTCTCAAAGACACCCTCCCATCCCTTATGTGAAACCAAGACGCCAACTGCAGGCTGCATTCCACCGTGAGAATTCTCAGTCAACACCACTGCAAATGTACCCCAACAGCTCTCTAAATCTTCATCACAAAAACCCAGATATGTTCATAAAGAGAGACATCTGGAACAGCATCCCAATTTAGCTTGGCCACTGCACCTTACTGTCTGTCATCATTACTGTCCCCAGGCTTGTTTAACATGAGACATTTCCCTTCTCATCCTGAGTCTTAAAACTACATACCCCACACCCTCACAGCTCTCCGTCTTCTTCCCAGCCTGTCTTCTGTCATCCTCGCACCAATGAGGAACCCAGAAGGCAGGATGGACAACTGTGACCTAGAAAGGAGAGTTTGCCTTGCTATGGTTGAGAGATGTCAAGAAAATAAACTTGAATGTGACATGCTGCAGAAGGGAACTCCCAAAACCAAATTTTCTGTTGTTTTGTGACATCTTATGGGTTTAGGGGCTATGGTGATTAGGAGAGGAAGAAGGAAGGAGCATGGAACATCACATTTCAGGGGAAGAACTAAAATGAACATCAGTAGGCTAACCATCTGATTAAAGGGAGACTTACAAGAAGAAATGTTAATTAGCAGTTACAGTGAGCACTTGAGACTTTCAAGTTTTTAAAATAGAGATTACAAAGAATACATCTTTCCTGTGTTCTCCATAAGGTTAATATTCACAGAATTTTAAAAAAGAATTACTTCTCCTGCTGGGAGGTGCCATGTAAATTCTGAGAATGTGCAGGAGAGGGAAAAATTAATTTGTTACAAAGTGACAGCAATAGAAAAGCCTTCTGAAGTATAGGCTTAAGTTTTCAGTGAGAAAAGATCAGGGCTGGTTGTGTCAATCTTTTTCAAAACAGTACCTTTAAATGGTTTCTATAATAAATAGGATATTGTAACATCTGAGATGTGACTAGTAAATGGTCTCCACTGAAATATCTAAAATGGACAGGAAACTTGAAAATGCTCAGCATGGGATCCCCAGCCATGCCACGAGCCATTTTAAAACCAGCAAGCCAAGAGGGAGCGAGCTAGGCCAACATACTAATTTATACTTCACATGTAGCTTAATCTGCCATACCAGAAAATGGATCTTCAGTTTTCCTCTATGGGTAAAAATATTTTTTTAAACAATAGTCATTTATTTCAACAGGTCTGTATCAATCCCTTTCCTTATTTACATAGAAATAAACTGCTTGCTGTTTAGATAACATTCTCTTCAAGACAGGCATAGCTTATCGGAGCTGCCTGCTGCAAGCCCAGTCCAGGCTGCAAGCAATACACTTTTACCAACTCTACTGCCTTGAAATCTGACAACATAAAGCAAAGCACAAATTACTTTCCGAGACTTTCTTCAACTTTACTCAGCATAGCTGCGAGAGACTTGGCCCATTTATAGCAAAAGTGAGACAGATTGAAAGTATGTGCGTGTCAACTGGCTCCTGCAGGGAAAATCCTGGCCATGGGCTGGGCATCCTGTCTCGGAATTTAACCAGCCACTCACTGAGGTGCGACATATTCTTCCAATGGACCTTTAATCCATTCACTCAATAAAAAGCACAGAGATAAAACCAGCAGAAGCCAGGAGTGAGAAACCAGTATTTTGTGCCACTCTGTTCTTTCATCACTTTCCATTCACTCACCTCTAATTCACCCTCTCCAGGACACTCCATCATAGTGACCAAGTTCAGTGAACTCTTGGGGCAGGCAAAACAGCTTTGCTCAGTTGCTCTGTATTTGCCAGCACATGAAAACCTCTGACGTGGTCAGCCTGCCCTGGAGCAGCTGCCCTCTGTGCCTGCCTGTGTCTGGCAGGAGTGGCAGGCAGCAGCGAGGCAGTGGCAGTGTCCCACCTCCAGCAGCTCCAGCTGCCACCAGCCACTGGGGACATGTCATGGATCAGCTCCATGCTATGTGAACTGTCTGGTGTGCCTGTCTTTGTGTCATACCACGATCTGAGCCAGGTTGGCAGCTTTAGTTATCATTGTCCCTTCCAGCTGTCCTCTACCCCCTTATGTTTGAGGCATCATTCTGGAGCGGTCTCCAGGTTCTGAGAAGCCAAGCTCTCTCCATGGTTGACACCTCTGCAAGCTGTCTTGGAAAAAAATCCTGAGTTGAAATTCTGGCAGGGGAATTAAGAAGGGGTTGGCTAGTTTTAGTTGCATTGGCATTAAATTAAAACCAAATAAAAGTAACAACAACAACAAAAATAACAACAAAAAAGCCCACAAAATAAAACAAAACAAGACAAAACAAGCCCCCAAAAAAACTAAAACAGAAAAACCCACAAACCAAACCAAAACCAAAACCAAAACCAACAACCCCCCCACCAAAAAAAAAACCAACAAAAAAAAAAAAACCAAAACAAACCACCAAAAGCCAGTCCCATTTTTTTTAGAGAAATTAATTTCAAAAGCCTTTGGAGGTCCTGCAGCAAAAGGGTCTGCTTCAGGGCAAGGGCAGACACTCAGCAGAGCTCTCATCTCTGCTTTGATAAACAGCCTGGTCTTTGCACCTCCTGTACAAAACTAATAAACTCTATAAAATATCAAAATCACTATTACCAGGGGATACATCAGTAATCCAGGGATTTCACTGTTGGCTGTGTAGTGGCTTGGTGTGCTGTGACCCACTGCCTTCAAAATTATAATCCTTTCACTGAATGAGACAAAATTAAAAATAATATAATATTTCAAAGGGCTAAGTGCTCCCATATGGAGATCAGTTCTTTAAGTGTTGTAATTTGCCAACTCTTAATACACTGGAATTGTTTTAATGAAATATCCTGTTCTGTTATGTAAGTACAGTATTGTTTCCATTCACACTTCTGTTCTACACAGCTATTCCAGATGTTCTACCCACCAACTTGAGATGGAAAAAAATAGTACATACACATGCATTCATATTTAAATATGTGTGGGTATACATAAACATTTATGTGCATAAAAATCAACTAAATAAAATAAAACCTAAAATTAAATGGTTTTGCATTTGAAAGAAGTTCTTTGGGTATGTTTTAATCTTCTTTTAAAAAACCTGCCATCATATAATTCAAACTCTTAAATTTTCACAATCCTAAATTGTAATAAAAATGAGAATAAAAGTTTACTAGAAGGTCAAAAACTGTCAAGTGTAAGCAAAAGAAAATACAGAGATGCAGAAGCAGGAGAAAGGTCAAGTGCTTCTGAAAATATTCAGGTACTGTACCTCCAAGTATATTGCAGCAGTAGGTGACTGGTTACTGCTGTTTTATTTAATAAGACTTCACATAAATTCCAGCTGCTAACCATGTGATAAGTCCATCTCAGAACAGAAGGGCTTCTATTCTCCTGCCACACTGTGATCCAGACTTCCACCCACCTCACTGGGAATTACAGTCGCACTGAGGGCTGATCCCATGGACCGTTTTCCTGTGTTCACATTTGATTATAATGCGGGAGCTGTGTGAATGAACAATCTTAGGATTTCAGGAAAAAAACCACCTCATTTTATGTAACCCTATATGTGGTGTGGTAATAATTCCAAGGCTTGACTGCACAGCAATTTTCTCAGTGCTTTAATGCAGTGATGGCACTTTTGTAAAACAAAGAGAGGGGAAAAAATGGAAAGAATATGCACACAGGAAGAAGAAGAACGAGATTAGAAGAAATTATTAATAATTTCTGACTTTTTCTCCTCTTGCTCCTTTCCTCATTATCTTTTTCCACTGTATTCCAGCTATCCTGCTGCTTAATAGATAACTCTTCAATCTCTATAGCATTCAGTCCTTTGCAAAATGCTGAGGGCCCTAAACTTTCAGCTTTTTCTGTCAATTTTACAAAGGAAAAAATACTTTTTTTTTTTTTCTGGGCAAACTGCACAGGTATTCTGTAACTCTTATGGCAGTATTAAGTGGTGGTAGGTTCTGCCATCCAAACAAGCATTTTCCTGTGCAAGGAGGAGGAGGAGGAGGAGGAGGAGGACTTGAAGGTCCACATGGGATATTCCTGTCCACCTCTGACACTAAGTGACTGATAGGTACATCAACTAAACAAGAATGGGGAATAAGAAACAATGCAGATGCTACTTTTTTGTACAAAAAATTGCTACTTTTTTGCTCTAAAAAAGGGTACTTTTATTTTTGTCTCTTCAGTGGTCTATTTTTTCTTCTTCTATGTGTAGTTTTTGTACTCTTTGATAGTTGGAAATATAATATTTACAGCTGGGAAAATAAGGAGATACTTCCTGCTTTATAGTGGAGGTTTTGAAAGATAAAAGTAGTAATGTAATTTTAGTTACATTTTTCCCCATAAAAATTGTATGTAAAAAAGGACTATTCTGATGACAGAAGAACTACTGTATAAAATATGTAGTTGTGAAAAAGATTGAAATTAAATATTTACTATTTGTGGATGCTTCTTTCAGAACAACGTAAAAGTACAAAATAAATGCCACATTTTGTTTTACCGCTAACAAGTGTACAGACAGTGCTGTATATGAAAGTGGTATGTAGTGTTTTTTCACTTTAACATTTTTAATCTCTCTGCAGTGTTTCTTTTAAAGGAAAACTTAATTATTTCTCACACAGTCTATAAGCCTTCCTCTGGAGACCTACATGAAATATCTGTAACACAAGCTGAAACTACATTTAATAATATCCACTGTGTGAAATTCACTTTTTAAAAAGTAAAAACTTGGAAATCATTACAGCTTTAGTGTTTAAAAAAAACCATGCGTATTAATGGCAGGCTTTTAAAAACATTGGAAGTGCAACTTGTCAAGAAAGACTGCGACAGCCTGGGAAGGTGGGGAAGACACCCCTGACCAGAGACCATAAGGTCACAAAGAAACCCAGACCTGGACATTCATCTGAAGCCAGCTAAATGAAGCACACTAAAAGTGCAGACATGGACTAAACCATCAAAAACACTCATCCCAGATATTTGCAATAAAATAAAATAAAATAAAATAAAATAAAATAAAATAAAATAAAATAAAATAAACCCCAGGTGCTGTTCAAACTCATATTTCTCTGCTGCAAGCTGAGTTAAGCTCCAGCTGCAGCCCTTCTGCCTCTGGAGTCAGCAGCCAGGGAGCACAGTTTTCACTCAGGTGCAGCCTCCACTCAGTGCTCTCAGCATCTCTGAGCATGGGACATTTCTGTCAGGCATGATGCTCTTTTTGCATTTTTTCCAGGGTCTGCACAGTGAGCGACTGCAGACCGTGCAGTGACCTGGTGCAGAGTCATGCAGGGAAAGGGTGGGAAAACTGAAGGAGGCTTGCTGAAAGGGTGACCACAGTAGTTTGGGATGATTATACAAACAGCTCTGCATCTTTTGATGTTTCCTTTTTTCTAATAATAAGATGGTCATCTGCACGCTTTGCATTCTGAGAAATGCTGCTTCATTTCTCTCCCATAAAAATGGTCTGTTTCCTCTCAGTGAACAAATTAGAGGAAGAGACCCACAATAATTTACAGTATATTAGACAGTTATTACTGTGCAATGATATAAAATGGTGATTATACTAAGTGAGAACTTTGGTAAAATTCATATACTGGAAATAGAAGAGTAAATTGAGGTTTGATATTGCATGTCTGAACTCAAACCATCCAGGGCAACATATAAAAATTCCAAATCCCAATCACCTTACTCATTTATGTAGTTTCATTGTGATTATTCAAGCACTGATAGCGTGTTCAGACCATAACAAATAAATAGGATGAGAAATTAAAAGGCTGGCTTCTGTGACTGTGACAGGCACCATTTGGCTTCCTGTGCCAGTGCATCATAGGAAGACTGTGGGTCTTGCTATCGTAGCCTTTGCATGCCCTGAATATTTCTTAGTATGGCTTAGAACAGGAAAATAGGACAGATAACTTGTTAGTTCCTGCTTACTACCAAAACATGAGAGGCAGAGCTCTGTTAAATAGGACCTGCTTCACAGAGCTGATAAAATTCAAGAGTTCAACAGTGTCATAGCCTGGCATCCACATTAAACTTTATTTTTTATTAGTTAATGCATGTGCTACACTTTAATGGATGCTAATGTAAATAGATGTGCTTATTATGACTTTAGTGCACTCACAACAGCTTAATAAAGCATTTTTATTGTCATCATTTATTGCCGCATTCTTTTCGCACTTAGAGTGGTACAAGTCCAAAAGAGCCCCCTAGAAGTCATGGGTTTACCTAGGTGTAAATCTGTGGTTACTTTAGATGTTTATTGGCCTGAAAGGAGACCCCGGCTCATAGAATCTAAATATCACTTTGATTTAAGCGCTGCTGAGTCTAAGCAGACTGTAACCAGATACTGAAGAATCCCTCTAGCTCAGGAGGAGAGGAGTAATAATTTTAAGTAGGGAAAAACTCTATTCCTTTATATAGATATTTTTAAAAAATATTTTTAAATGAGATGTCTTGCTTTGACTATGAAATGCTTTGACAAGGTTATCAAATCATTTGGCATCAGCTTGCAACTCCTTAGTGCCTTTTACTTACTTTACCCTTGAGAAAGCAGAGTCTGCCACAGACCCTTTTCTTCCCCTCATTTTTCAGATCAGCTGTTGATATTAATAGTCCAATGTTTTGAGAAAAATGAGAATTTTCATCCCAGGAAGGGTTTGTACACAAGAATATGTAATGAAGGATTTGGGACCACACAAAGCACTGCTGAAATGCAACTGTGCCTTAAATGAGCACAGCTAGGTTTAAGAGGGCAAAATTGATGTCAGAGGGCATGTTATGACCACAAGAGAGAAATAAGGGGACCTCTCAGATGCAGCAAAAGAACATAAAGCATGGGAGGTCACACACAATTCCAAATACAGCTGCAGAAACAAAACCGGCCTGACATTTTACAAAAAATCATCAGACTGTGAGCACACACAAAAAATGCTATTTAAACATCACAGAAAGCAAATAACAATAACAACAACAAAATAAGCAACTCTAGGAATGCTGTTCCCCTGAGCCAGAGTTGGTGTGCTGACTAAGAAGGAATTGGTACCAGAAGATCAGAAGCTACAGAAGATGGCACCTAGCTGTATGCAGGACTCAGCTACCACAGCACTTGTTTCTTGGAGGACACGGCTGACAACAGATGCACACAAGAGACGTGAGAGAACAACATGCACCCAGACTGGCAATGTTCTTAATATATTCTTAATATATAGGGACACAGGTGCTGGAACAAATCATCCCAGCACAAATAAGGGCATGGCTCCATGACCTGCCAGTGGCACCCTGGCAACAGCAGCCGCAGAAAGCCACACAGAAAACACAGTGTTGCAGTTATCACAATAAAAAGCCCCTACGTGAAGGCATTTACCACAGAGCAGCTGAAATGCCGTGGGTATCTTCTGGTAATGCACTCTATAGTCAAGACTGGTGCTTTCCACAAACAGTTTTTCCTTGTGTCAGCAAGCTCAGACAAGAAAACACGTTTTCACTCAAACCAGTCAGGGGTGCTTCTTGCTTTTTTTTTTCATCCAAGCTCGCTCAATTTAATAGGTCTTCCTTACAAGACTTCACCGTGACTCAAAATTTATGAGAGACTTTTTCTAAAGTAAGAAGATGAGCAGGTGTCTGGTTTTCACTGCCTACCACCAGCACCTGGCTCCTACATGTGCTGTTGAACATCTCCTCAAACTGGCTTTGTAGGTGCCTGTGAAAAGGAGGCTGGAGAACAGGCAATCCAGCTGGCACCTGCTGCAGCCAATATGCCCACAGAGCTGTGAGAAACTTTTTCAGTGAACTCCCAAATATCCTATGGATTTCAGCTTCATTAAAAATATGAATTTCAAGCCAAGTTTGCCAAAACATCTGCAGACATCACATATCTTTTTTGCAGACTTAGCTGAAATTATGGCTTCAGGTAAAAGCCACAAGAAAAATACATGGTTGCTGTTTCTTCCCCAAGCCAGGCAACTGCTGGCAGTTTGGCGCCAAACCCACAAGCCCAATGTAAAGTGCAAGACAGGAAAAGTAAATGAAGGAATATTTCCTATCAGCCTCTGCAGGCCAGAGCTGCATATTGTTACATGCCTTGGAACACCAATTTGAAAGGTAGGGAAATAATGAAATACAAAAGAAAGACAGGAAGCTGAGGTGAGAATCTTCTGATGTGCTAATTAATTCTTGATTCATTCTTCCGCTGTAGGCAAATAAGAAACTATTAAAAAATTGCACAAATGTTTGTGCAAGCTGTGGGCCCAAATTCTGTTAATCAGGCAGAAACCATTTACGCTGACTATGGCAGAAATAAATTATTCAAAGTGACGTAAACCCATGAGGCACAAACATGCCTTATCCCTGACAGAAAAGAACACACCTTTTTGTTTTTGCTATTTTTTTTAAAGTTTAGAATCCTGAATTTGAATTAAATCAAATCAATGGGGAAAAAAGCTTGTTTTCAAGAACACTCTCATCAGATTAATCTTCTAAGCAAGCTAACACTGTAACCAGACTGAACCTAACTTTCTGTCCCAGCTTTTTTTAAAGGTAATGCAGGAATACTGGAAAGAGAGAGGATGTAGCAAATCCTACAATTCTTTGAGCAGAGCAGCTTGGGAAGCTACACTCAGACCCCTTCCCTCTTGGTGGACCAGGGCTGCACATCTCATCAAAGCACTCGCTTTGATTACAAGACCTTATCATCCCCTTGCAGTCATTCATCTGTCAACAACACAGAAGGTCACACCTCTCATCTGTCAGTAAGTGATGACACTGAGGATTTCTCCAAATGAGCGATCTCCAGTCCCAGATGGAAACAGCAACCCTGTGTGGCTTTGAACAGGCTGGTCTGCTTGCATTTCCTGTGCTGCCCCACCAGCTTCTCCCTCCTGGAGTGCCACAGCACCCTGGCTTGGAAGCAGCTCTGAATTCAATACCACTGCAGCACCTTGGAAACTGCCCCAGCCTCAGTGTAGATTGCAGCTACACATGCAAATGGTCTGTTTGGCAGAGCACCTAAATGCCACTATCCCACAGCACAATTAAAAAACCTAAGGTGAAGAAGTTGTATTGATTCCTCACTCTCACACCTACACAGGCCTTTTGTGGCTGTAGCTATTGAAGGCCTGCCTCTTCAAGGAAATACTTTGTGCCTGAAACCCATCCTGCCTAAGAGGCACATTTTGTTTCCTCAAAGCTTAGTTACTCCCACACAAAGCTACAAACATTCCCCAAGTCTTTGGAAATCCCAGCCTTGGCTTGGCTTTGTAGGGACGTTCTTGAGAAGGCTGCCATTAAAATGGAGCACTCCCTTTTCAGAGACCCAACCTTGGGCCTGGAGAAACATGGGTCTCTGTGGCCAGGTGGAGAACTGAATATGACCTCTACATTTCACACTACATAAGCACAGCTCTCACTCCACAGTACCATTTTGCTCAAAATATAAAGAAAACACATGTCATTTATTCACAGATTTTGCTCCACTCTAATAAGTTCCCAGAAGCACACTTTGCCCTAGGCACAACACAATACATTTTTTCCCTGCAAAGAGTCAGATGTGAGCTGAATCACTGAAGATATCTTCTGAATTGCTTACTTTAAAAATATTTCATTTAACACAGTCACATGTTTTCAGGCCCAATTTTAGGGATGCATTCTGAAACTAATTTAAACAGTAAAAGCAAATTAGTGTGATGTCCATCACTTTCAAGATGAAAAACAGGTTTGCCAGATATGAAGCCATGTAACACAGAAGTCTCTTGCATTTAATAATTTTACAAGCATTCATGTTTACTGAATCACATCTACATAAAATTGAGCTGCAGAAAGAAAAGATACACTTTTTTCACCTCCCATCTGTGTCATAAATAGGAAAAAACCTGACCAAATCCACAACCAAATAACTGAAACTACTTAAGCTAATCACCCCTCAAACCCCTGCAGCCCACAGATTTCACCAAGAAGAATCTAACTTTGAGTAATTTTTTCCCCCCATGGTTCAGCAGGAAGAATTCAACCGAATGTTCTGGTTTTCTTCCATGTCTGAGCAACAAACAAGAGGCAACTTCTAAGTTCTACCTAGGTTGCATTCCTTTGTGCTACTTACATGATTCCTCCTTGAAGCCTTTTGCACAAAATACAAATGCAGTTGCAATGAGAGATTCCTTCACAAAAATGGTGCTGCAGTGCTGTCTTTAAAAAAAATTGAAAAGCTTACAAAAAAACTGAGGAAGAATGACAGTACTCCAGGAATCCAGAAAATAGTTACAGAATTTTGCACACTGTATATACAGGTACCTTTGCTTCACCAGCTGATCCCTCATTTCAAATAACTTCCTCTAGTCAAAACACTTGCAACACCTCCTCCACTGACCAGACAGAAGGATGCAAAACATCATTCCACCAAACTTTACCTCCTTGTCATCTGATTATTCAACGACCTAATTAGCCCTTGTGTGTGTATCAAAAGGGTAGCATGCAAGTCAGAAAAAAAGAATGACCTTGTTTTTAAAAGGTAGGGGGACAACCTAAACAGCTCAAATGAAGATAATATGGAAAAACAGTGCTCTGCTTTTGAGCACATCTAGAATTTTTGAGACAACCAAGACCTGCACAGAACCCTAAAACAGCTAAGGAATTTTCTTCATCTCATGATTCACCTATTTTTTTACTCCTCCAGCTTCCTTACCAGGAAGCCTGTTTCACTTTTAAAAAACTCTTGCTGTCCCAATAAACAGCTTTCTGTTTATATACCAAATGCCTCAAAACCTTTTCTTATGACATGAAAAAAAATTACCAACAGAAAAATATACTCTCCCCTATATCCATTTGCTTATGAGATATTTCATCTTAATCTTTGTAAGGGTTCTTTTCTAATCCAAAACCCTTGAGGCATTTTAGAAGGTAAAAGAGTGATTAGAGGCATTCCTGCTGTAATTTATACACTTTGTAAACTCTAATTGTTCTGAGCCAAAGATTTATTTTTTCCTTAAGTGCCAAGCTTAGAAGGATTCAAGGTGTACAGCAAGATGCATCCAATAGGTCAGACTTTAATAGATTCTGTGTGTGTGTTCTGTGCTTCTTAATTCAAAATATAGACATTTCAGTGGTTGGGGGAAAAATATTTTCAATTACTAACTGAAAAATGCTTTTCATCAAAATGAAAATTATATTTCGAATTCACAAAATCCTCAACCATCTCCAATGTTAAGTAATTTTCCTGAAGTCATTTTAGAGACAAAGATGAAAGAATACAAATATTAGATCTTGTACTTTACTATTAAATAATAAAGCAAAAAAAACCCCACCAAAACCAAACCAAAAAAAGCATATTGCAGATTAACTGACTACACAATGGAGTAGGATAACATAGGGTTTTCAGTGGCATTTGCTTTGAATGATCCATAAGAGCTCATGTGTAGCCACTCCTGAACAGTAGGGTGATTTTAAACTCTGAAATAATAAAAATCTTCATGCTTTGTCACGATGCATTATATACATGCAGCTAAGGAGAAAACCTCAAGCATGATAAAACTGTGTGAATCAGCAATACAAGGTGGTGGCTGTATAGCAAGAAGAAATTAGTTTGCATGGAAATGTACACATAATTTATGTACACAAGCACACACTATGTATAGAGATGTGAAATATCTCAAACTAGCATGCAGGAAATGCGAACAATTTATGTTTATGCTATAGGTACAACATAGTTTTCTTCCTAATTACTGATCAGCTGAAATCTTGTTGCCTCATCCCAACATAATTTCATGCTTAATTTACAGGAAGAGAATACCCAATGACTGTCTGAAGGGAGAGAAAATATGGGCAGTATAACAGTTCAGGACCTGCTACTCTGCTGTTTGGCAACCAGAGGGGCCTGTGTAGTTTCTACCCTTCAGTGCATCAGAGTAAGATTCCAGCAAAAACACATGTTAAGGGGGGGAAGAAGGGAGGGCTGGGTGTTCAGCTGAATGAACTTACTGTTACCTTTTTTTTTCTAGCATAAGTCTTCTTTTTCCTGATACTGTCTG
This sequence comes from Ammospiza nelsoni, assembly GCF_027579445.1. NCBI lineage: Eukaryota > Metazoa > Chordata > Aves > Passeriformes > Passerellidae > Ammospiza > Ammospiza nelsoni. The sequence goes on from NC_080633.1 coordinate 70,548,753, forward strand.
AATTTGAAACATCTAATTTAATACATTGAAGGGCCCCGTCTTCCTTTTATTTCCTGTCTGTACTGGAGCAGTCGCCTGTTTCAATTATGACTTTCTCCAGCTCCTACATTTTTCGTGCTCCAGCTGGCTCAAAGTGCACTTCCTTGGAAGGTAAAATGCACTAACTGTGCTGATCACAGACTGATAGCTGGAAAGCCACAATCACAATATTTAATAGTTGAGCTGATAAGTGGAGGGGTTAACAAAAAAAAAAAAAAAAGACCCAACACCCCCAACAAAATTTTGAGCCTAAACAAAAGGATATTATATAGATGCATGTTCAATTAAGGCCCCATTATAAATATATGTATATACATATACACATAGAACTGCAGACTGCTTACATAAATTCATACTTTTATGGTAAATTTCATCCACTTCTTTACATGTGTGTTAAATGTTCCTTTCCTGCTTTTCAGTCAGTTAGTGCAGACTGGGGACTAACTCGGTGCAATTATTTCAAAGAACAGGATTGTGGGATTGATATGGCACTACAGCAAAACCCTGTCCAGCTAAAAATAAGATTGTTCTGTAGTCCAGATTGAGGGGAAAAAAATGTCTCTGAGCTGTAAACACCAGTGAATGTATTTTTTTCTGCTTTATGAAAACCACAAATCTTTTTTTTCCCCTTTTCCTTCTTACTCATAGGGCAGTTTAATTACAGTTTAATCTCTTTCAGTAAGCACCCCTTGAGACCTTATTGTCAGAGTACTGCATTATCAAGGCTACAGCTACAATTTACTGCAGTAGGTGGGGGCTCCTTTAGGAAGGCCAGAAGGTACCAAAGAAGTCAAAAGAAAAAAAAAAGAAAACAGAAAAGGAGTAGTTCAGTTACTTTATTATTAACTAACAGTGCAAAGCTTTACTGGGCCCTAGAGGTCCTAGTTCAATAATTAGAGAAACTCTGTAAAGCCGATGGCCAACACTCCCCCTCCGACACAGGCTTGCGTCAGTAAATCTGAATGAGAAGGAGAAGTTAACAGAGTTATCGTTCAGTGCTCCATTTGCTGCGGCACCTCGGGAGCACGGGCTTGGGGAGGCAGGGGAAGACGTTAATGGAGCGTGTTGTGAGGTGTGAAACGCGAAGCAGAGATATCTTGGTTTATAGGGCAATATTGAAAATAAGCAGGAACTAGTAATTTAAATTAAAAAATAATCTACAGCTCTTTGCCACCTTTGTTTTTAAATGGACTTGAAGGTATTTCCCCAAGATGTGAGTATGACTTTGTGTGTAGAAAACCAAAATTAATTAAAGCTAGCAATGCAGAGGATGTTGCATCAGCTATTTTCTCCTGCTGTTTATACTGGTGCAAGTATTAAGAAACAAATGCAACTGAGAAGAGAAATGGTCCAGTAGGAAATTGCTCCAGTTACTGAGGAGAGCACAGCTACCTGATCTTTCAGGTATGGTTTAATTGCATGTTTGCATAGGCAATCAAATTACAAACAGTGCACACAGTACATAAACATGGTGTAGCAAAATCTAAGTGATGCATTGCTAATGTCCAGGAATGATATTTTTCCAATAATTTTTGGTTAAAAAACCCAGCTCTACCTTCCCCTGTGTGCTCTCTCACAAGTGTATACTGCACATGGCAGGAACTTGTTGCCAAGCCAACAGATATGATATGGTATGTAGACAGTGACCTAAAGGGAATATTTATTTCTGCGCAGTGTAGTAGGTTATGGTTACAGCTATCAAGCTGTTTCAGTCACTGATTTATTCACCCAGAAGAATAGAAACAATATTTTTCTAAATCTGTTTCCTATTAACTTTTCCTCCCCCTTGCCATGGCCACCCCCCTTCAAGATTCCTAAAATGGATGAAGTCTCTTCTTTTGTCAGCCGCAAACCAAGGTATACTGTATATAAGAATTCCCTCATCCTTGAGGCGATGATCAAGGAACAGGATATCCTGGTTAATACTAATGCAGGAAGAAGGTTTGCTCATTCTCACAGACTTTTCAACCCACTGGTGCCTTCTGAATCAGCCTAAGGCATGCCTTGCTTTTTGTCTCTGGGAAGGGAAAAAAAAGGGGGGGCAGGGGGCAAAGATTATTTTAAAAGCTAAATCTGCCATGTGACAAGGTAGAATGGCAGGACACACCATATTTGATGGCAGCAAGGAGACACATTGTGAGTGCTGCCTGTTTCCTATGACCCATACATACTGATGTGGTGCCCTCTCCTAGAAAGTCCTGAAGGCCAGGCTGGATGGAGCTCTGAGAAACCCAGTCTAGTGGAAGGCTCCCTACCCATAACAGCAGAGCTGGAACTAGAGGATCGTTAGGGTCCCTTCTTACCCAAGGCATTCCATGATTGCATAATTCTTTGATTGTATGATTCTCTCTGCTGTGCTCCCAGAGCCTGCACCACTGCTGGACAGAACTGCATTTTGAGGGCATTAATTGCTGAAAGTAATAACAGCAGCCATGACAACAGAAGATGTTCCAATATCTGGCTGCAGAATGTGGAGAAGCAACCAAACACCCTACGGTTGGGTGACAAAAAACTCCCACCAAAACCCACAAAAAAAACCATGTGCAAAAACAACCCATAGAAATAGTAAGACATCTTCTAGTCCCTATGCTGCTTCTCACAATGCACAGAATTGGCCTCTTAAGAAAAAGCAATCCATACAAAGAAAAGTCACTGGTACAAACCAATGCAAACTATCCATTTTATCACATGCAAACACATACCTCACCCTTTCAATATCCACTATCTTCTTGTTTCCCCACTTCTTTTAAATTGCCATCAATTAACAAAGATGTTGAGGAGATAAGGTTTTTAATAACTGCCTTTACTTCCCAAAGCTAATGTTTATGCCAGTAGCACAACACCTTGTTATTTTAATTCATTTGAAAGCATTATGCAAATAGCAACATCTAATCAAGTGACAAACTTGTTAGCCACATGAATAACCAAGCAGCTTTTGGTCTTACTCCTCTTTAACAGAGATGATGCAGGGGGGCTTTGGTTATGGTTGTTTTATATTGGTATAATCTGTCTAATTGAAGGGGAAATAATCCTGATTTATATCCATATGAGTCAACCACAATTATTTAGGCATTGTAAAAAAAAAAAAAAAAAAACCCACCAAAAAAAAACCAGAAAAGTTTTTCCTGCTAGATACAAATCACTGTGAAAGAAATGAAGCCAAACTTATTTACCTACATACACAGCTATGAACTCATACAATGAGATTATATTAATTCCCTACAGTGTTGCAAGACTTCCTACTAGTGAGTCAAACAACTCCAATATGAGAATGTAGTCAAGGTGAGAAAGGAATTAAATTTCCACAAGCAGTTCAGGAGCAGTGCTGAATTCATTCTTTCTTATCAGAGGGTCATTTTGCACTAGTAATTTTTTTCCCCCTCAATGTTATTTTCCAAGACTTTTTTATGCTAGTGTAACCCACTAATATTTTGGCCATTTTCTGCACTGCATAGACCTACTAAAAGCCATGCCTCATAAAATGAGGATTTAAATCTTCCCAGAATAAATGCATTTTATTTCTCACCCTGCCCCCTCCTTCCCCACCCAAGGTTTCTGCTATAAATGGCTGGTAACAGCTCAATCGAGTGCATAAAAGCAATTGAATAAATAAAACTATGAAGTAAGTGTAAAATATTAGTGTCCAGACATGCAAGATGTATGCAGGTACTACGAAACTTCCACAGCTGTATGTGCCTGGAACTCATGTGGTGCCACAGGTTTAACAGGACCCGCTACCAATAAGAGTTTTATTTGCTTAATAAATTACATTCAAAAGCACAATAGTCCGGGCTCCTAGCTGTAAAATTGCCAAATATTGTCAGTGATTGCTCTGTGGTTATAAATAGTAAAATAATGTACAGCTCATTAGATTTTTGATTCCCTATGCAATTCTCTCTAACCATTACTCAGAAACATATAAAAAGCAACTCTACATGACATTTTATAGAGGTTATAAATTGCTATGAGGAGATGACATGGGATAAATCTGTAGGCAGGGTGAAAGGGACTCAGCCAAACCAAATGTGTAAATTAAGAGTTCGGGCAAAGTGTAGGACTACATGAAACAATACTGAAATCATAAAGGCTGACGGATAAGGATTAACTGCAGCAAAAAGAGTTTTACACTGATGGAAAAAACACCAACAGACCTCTCTGCTGAAGACAGGTAAGTTAGCTGTGCCTGGTAATATAGAAAAATCTTAAAATCAAACCCACTTCAAGTAACATTAGTGTTCAAAGTAAGATTAATTAAACCTGGAGAAGCTTTGTGCAATGGTCATCTCACATGAGACAAAATTGCAGGATTTTCTATTTACTTTTCAAGATGAGTTTTGGCAGCTCTACAATAATTTTACTGGTCCATAGGGAAGATAGTTGTTTCACTGGACAATGTTCCCAGAAAATTAAAGACGTTTCTTGTTTCCTTTTAAATATAAGATCTAATTTTTTAAAAGACACACACAACAATGATTTTATTATTATGCATTTACATACTTAGTCAACCCATGAAGAAATACTTAAGAGACTCCCCAACACAGGCTTACAGGATCCATCACAGTATTTCCATTTAGCATTTGGAAATCAGGCAGAGAAGCTTTTCTTTCAGAGCACATTTCAGTCTCCCTGAGCGACAATAATATCCAAAGAATACAGCACAGAATTGCACAGTAATTCTTGCAATCTTGCAAAATTCTGGGTGCTTTTCACAGGCTAGATTTCCCTCAGCTCCCTGGATGAAATCCTGAGCCTGTGCTCATTTTCTCACACCTTAACAGAGGTCAAAGTCAGAAGGGGCATCCATAAGGGACACGTCCATAAGACTCAACAGGAACAGGTCTCACCACAGCATCGAGGCATCCAAGTCAAGCCAAGAACTGAGCTTTGTGTATTTGCTTCTTGATGGATATTAAATTGAATTACTGAAATTCAAAACTTCCCAAAGTAGCAATTCTATTGTCTCCCATGCCTCTTAGAGAGGCTTTAAAAAAAAAAAAAAAAAGGTTTTTCTTTCTCTGCAGGTACAGTATTAAAGCCCTTTTTGCTAGGGCTGAAGTTGGCATTTTCTCTTCAAATTGCTCCATGTCCTCAATGCTATGCAATAAATGTGAACCCAAATACCTTGATATATGTATTTCACTGTTTGGACAGTATCTAATAAGTATCTCTCCACTGAAACGTGGCAATTCTTTTGGACAAAAACCATGGTGGAAAACTGGAAGATATTTTGACAACCTCATTCAAAATAAAAGACTTCACCAAATTATATCATTACAGCTGTAGTGTATGAGAATGAGAATGAGAATAAAGCAAGATAAAGCTTTTAAGGAGAAGATATAGATTTTATGAAGCCAAATGATTAAATCTGAAAAAAAAGACAAATGAACAAGGCCCAGGAAACACATTGCCAGTGGATTTGCAGCAGCAGGATAGTCCAGTGGCAGAACAACAGGCTGAATGTCACGAGACTTTGTTCTATGTGTAGCTCTACCATGATTTGACCTTTGGTACCTCTAACCATTCTGTCTTTCATCCTTTATCTGGCCTGTCTACAACAGATTGACAGTCCTTTGGGGCAGAGTCTACTCTCTTCCTACATATTTGTGTAGTGCCTAACACAAAGGAATCCCAATCTGCTTTTAGCACTGTGCAAACACACAACTGAAAACGCAGCTTCTTCCTCTGGGACCTGGCAATCTCTGCCAAGGGACAACAGAGAGATACATCAAACAGATGAAAGACACAAGTTAACTCAGTGCTGCAACTGGTCTCTCTGAAAAGGAGAAGCTGGTTTGCTTTGCAAAATACGGCTTTTGCCTGATTCTGAAGGCTGCCATTAAAACTCTCTAAACACTCCACCAGCAGCCATTTTTCTATGCTCTTTAAGTGAAAACAAACCAACTATGGTAGAATAAATGTGAGTTTTTCTCAGAAGGTTTTTATTGCTTATAAATTTGCATTGTGGAACGTCAAACTGAAAATTTGATTTATTGGGTCTTTTTCTAGTTGAACAGTCTAGTTCCAGTTTTACATTATACTTTGTTGATGGTTGTCTTCATCTGTTGTCTCTTAGATCTACTCTGAGAAGAGACTATCCTGCTGTTGTACAAAAAAAGTGCCCAGACACCAAGATCCTGGACTGGGAGACAGGTCCCAAAGTATCACCTCAACATATAAAAGTCAACAGCTTATGAAAAAGCTCAGTGAAATACCAACCACCATTCTTATTCATACACATGTGATAGGGGAACTAGATTTGTGTCATCTGAAAACATTTGAAGCATTTGAATTCCCTAAGAGCTACAGTGGTTATCTATAGAAGTCAAGAAAGTCCAAGATACCTCACAAAGGAGATCATGTGGAATGTATAATAGATTTATTCTAAGGGAAAAAAAACCTGGAAAAATATCTGGTGTGAGCTGGGACATTTCCTATGCTTGCACACATGCCATGAATCCCAACTGAGTGAAGGGCAGCAGTGAGGGCATTTCCGAGGGAAGAATTTTGCAACCTCCTAGTCAGCTAATTTGCTTTTTTCCATGTTCGAATGAATTGTGTCCTGTCGCTCTAAGACCTCAAAAAATCAGGGCCTTGTAGAACTTGTTAACTGATGTCTCTCTCATTCATGAAAAGTATAATCTGCTGGGCCAGTAAAGAGCTATAAATATAACTTTTACCCTGCTTCTTTTTCATATTCCTGGCTCCTGGCCACCTGGATTTGAATAAATCCATCACCGGAAGATTCCACATGTTTGCTGTTTGAGCAAACATCTGTTGGTTAAGCTGCTGTTCCCTTGGGAGTATGGCCTGGCTGTTCCACCAGGCTTGGTTTCCCTTGTATGCAAATGCAGGCTGTTTTTATGAGCTCATCCCTTTTCTCTCCAGCTATGGCAGAAGCCACATCGTGCTCTGACGTAAGCCCAAGTGCTCAGCTCAGTCCTACTACTCCTTTGGAGGACTGCTAGCTTGCTGATTGTCCTGTTAAGGATTTCACTGACAATTATTTTTTCATCAAGTATTTTCTGAAGGATTTACTCTTTTTTTAATGCCAGGGAATAGTCTAGGCCAGAAATCTTTCTGTCAACATGGTAATTTATAAAAATATTTTATAATCAGTTATATGTAACTGAGTACCACACCAAATCTACTTTCAAGACTGCTCCTAAGGTCTTCCTCCCCTATTCTGTCACTCCACTTCTCCACCTTCCCTTTTGATTCACTTCAGGCTTCTCACCCTTTTTATCTTTCTGTTCCTTCCTTTACTCTCCTCGTAGCCTAGGCGCTCAATAACCATCTCCCACCATCTAAAATGATTGGTGATAAAGCAAGTAAGTGTTGACTACAAAATCAACAGTTGTACAACAAATCTCAAATGAAACACACACATACACATGTGCCTTTTTGAGCTATAGCTTCAGGCAGTTTGCAGACCCAAAAAGCAGGGTGGAATTGGTTATAGGCTGTGCAGTCATGAGTCATATCAGTGGTCTAGACATCATTGCTTTAAAACTTTCCTCTGAAGTTTTAGCTGTCTATGAATGAAGTTAGTCCCTGTGTACATGGCAACATCAGGCAGACAAAGGCTTTCTGGTAAAAAGGAGAGGACCCAGCGAGAAGAAAATGTTAATTTTATCCTTTAAACCAATTCTGTCCTCTCCTTTATTGAATAATTGACATCTACTGTCCACATGCAATTTCTTCTCCTATCTATTTTATCTTTTTCACATATGCCTGTCCATTTGAGAAAGTTCTTGTCCAGAGAATTATGACCAAGTTTTCTAAGGATGAAATACCTACAGCATCCTATTTCAGACAATGGATCCTCCAGCTCCCATTACCCAACATGATTTTCAGGTTTAGAAACATGCTGGAGTATTTGCTCATTACAACTGGTTTGGAAGTAGTGCAAGTGTCTTAAGAGAAGTTTTTAATAATGCTCTTTTTTTTCTCTTAATGTAGCAACACTGGTTATTGTAATTTCGAGACAAAAAATGATGTTCTTTGCAGAGCTGCTTCTGGTTTATTTTAAAAAGCAATGATGGTCCCCTTCTGAAGACATTTGGAAGGGAGGAGTCTTCACAACGGGAGTCCCCGAAGGTTCTCAGATCAACCTGCATTGAAGCAGTCACAAGATAAAGGCCAGAAGCCCTGAATGCAGAATTCACCCTGTCAATCAGTTTATCTAAACAAATTCTTACTAGAGTTTGAGAAGGCCAAAGAGCAAGATTTTATCTCTGTGCAAGAACTACTTTTCTGTTTGTAAATTTTTTTGTAGCAGAGAAAAATCTGAAGGAAAGTAAAACATGTAACTTCAGCTTCCCTTTTAATTTTTCATAGACTTTCAAAACTTTAGTTTCTGGATTTTGCAGAAGAGAACAGAAAACAGAAAGTAAAAAAAAAAACTCCAACAACTGTTGACTCACATTTCTTCTAGGTATCAGAAGACATTTCCTATAGCCTGGAAAAGGAAGCTTGTGTATCTGTATGAACACTGAAGGAAAAATCTCTGAGACGTGTATCCATTTGAGAAGGATGCTTCCCCACACGTTCCTTTAGACTTATGGCCTAATTTGCTGTTCAGCAGGGAGGGAGCTGCATCCAACTTCAGCTAATGTCTGCTTGTCACAGTTTTCCTACAAGGAGCCAAAAGCTTTGGCGGTCCACAATTCCTCTTCTTCATGTTAACTCACTTTTTGGCAAAGGGTCTTACAGCGGAGCAGAAGACAGCACATTAACTAGACAATTAGCTGGATTCCAGAACTGACTGTGCAGGCAAAAATGAAAATTAGAAGTCCTCACCACCAGCAGAGCATTTTGCGGGCTGAGTTGTCCATTAAGCACTGTGGCCACCTGGGTTAAACTGCAATGAGTGCTCGCTGCCAGCTGGCCTTGTCATCACTTTCCCTCTGCGGACCGAGGGCTGCGCAGCCGGAGGAATGGGCAGATGATAAATTGCAAAAAGAATTAGAGGACCTGTTGTCCCAGCAATTGGATTTTTTCAGGCCAAATAAATGAACGTTTTTCTCTTTGAAGGGAGCAAGGCAGCACATCTGCTTCAACCTAAGAGCAAGAATAACTGGGAAAACCTCACACCCTCGCCACACATACATGGAAGGGAGGTGCACCTATCCATCAAACACAGCTGTCTGTGCTGAGGGTGGGAAGCTCCAATGGCTGACTCAAGGAGTCCTTTTCTAAATTTATACTAGGTCTTATACTATTTTAAATAAGATCCCTGTGGCCGTGTGAGCTGAGCAGCTTTAAACCTATTTGGCAACATATTCCCCCTCCACCCATTTAGGGCCAGACCCAGCAAAGCATTTCTGCTTGCACTTCTCTTTAAAAGTCTAATATAGGTCCCTTGAACTCAGCAAACTATTCTTGGGCTTAAATGCTTTGCTGAACACCAGCTGGAACAGCATCAGCTCAGCACTGATATGGTCCTCCAAGGGCTGCAGGGGTGTAAGTATTGCCTGGCTGCTGGCATTGCATTATATGGACTCCTGGTCATCCCTACCAACATGAGAAGTCATAAGGGAGTCAGAAGATGAGCAGCTAATTTTAAGGGCTAGAGTTATAAGTGATTAATTGGTCACTACTCACACTACACCTTATACTGCTGTCAGAATGTTATATTTTTGCCTGGATCTCTTTTTCCAAAAATGCTTTGGCAGAAAATCTCCCAGGCTGGAAAGAGACACAGAAGCAATGGAGCCAAACTCCTAGAATCCAAATTCCTAAAAGGTGTGTTATGGAATGAAATCTTGGAATAACAAATGAGTGTGGCTGCTTTGGTGATACTTCCCCACAGCTTGAAATGGAGATGTGGGAATGTCTACGCTTGTACTCAAGCTGTTTGCATGTACATTTAGTAGAACTCTAATATTCATCACTCGGCAAAAATTGGGCTGATATTAAAGCAAATATTTAAAGAGAAGATTTATGCCCAAATCTGCTTCTACTTAAATTGTTTCTAAAATATGAGTTCATTCACCACGTGCCTAAAGCAAGGACCAAAATGAAACAGCTGGTGCAGGGGCCAGAGGAGAGAGGCACAGGCTTGATGAGCTGCGCTGCATCAGCACTCTTTTACATATGACTCTGCACTTCTGAGTGTTTAGCCACAGACATGACACCAGTGGTGTGAATTCAGTTTGCTTCTGCTTCTCTGATTTCATCAGAATTTGAGAAGGGAGGCCAGAGAGAGCAGGATGAAGGTGCTACCATCAGCCCCTTCTGTCCCTGGAGCATAGCAGAGAATTCAGACCAGAGAGATTCCCACGTATTGCAAAATGACAGACTTCCTTAAGCTTACAGCTGAAATTGATGCAAATGATTTCATCTGCAACAAGCCTTGGTCATTCAAAATGAGCAGAAACCCCCTCACAACTCCCTTGTGGTGGCGAGATTTACAAAAGAGACATTAAATGTGCATACAGCGCCAGGGTCTTACTTATTTAAGCAGGACTTAAACCTGGCATATGGTCCCATTGAGTTGACAGGGCTGCTCACAGAGCAAGGCACACCATGGGACAAGGACCTTGCCTCACTTCTGGCAGTAAATTTTCTTGCACTGCTTGATTATGCACAGCACCCCTGCCCATGCACACCACTGGTGCATCAGTGGCCGATTCATTAGATGGACACACCTTCCTGCTATCTTCTGTAATTATGCTCCTCATAACATCCACCAACAACAAAGTTTTTCCAGGTTACAAGTTAACCACCTGCTGAGTGACCAAAATGCTGGCCCAAAACTTCAAACACATTCCATTACTTTCATATGTGAGTAATTTTATGCTCAGAAATAATGTCACATGAGTCATAATATCCTTTGAATTCACTGTCTGAAGGATCAGAGCCCACAAGTATCCTTAAGTTTAACAGTTGCCATGTTTTCCTCTCAAAGAAAAAACAAAAAAGAGAAGAATGCTCTGCCTGTTTGCCTTTTTCATGAGGTAAAATGGCCAGAAAGACTGGGGTTTTTTTTATATTTGACATGTAATAATAACTAGAAAAATTCATCTTGTACTTGGAAAGTCTTCCTCTTACTTATATGGATAAAAAGATAAAAAGAGCAAATGTGATTGCTTTTCTTTAGCACATAAAACTCAACTCAGTTTCACATATTAACACAGAAACAATTTTTCAAATTAATCCAGGCAAGGATTCAACTTCTAAAATATAAGTTACATTGGCATTCTAATGGGAAAACTTTTAATAAAAACATGATATTAAATACTGGAAAATCAGCAGTATGCATGCTTGTAACGACTTTTATTCAATTGTTTTTTTATTTCCTGTGACTTATTAGACAAGCTGGAGTAGATCTTCTTATCTGAACATAGAAATATAAATATTCAGTGCTATTTCCAGACCCTTACTGATGCAAATTGTACTGCGAATTTCAGAGCAGTAGTAAGAAGCTGCAATTAATGGGGAAAAAAATAAATTAGTATAGTTCATGTGAGAAAACTGTTCCAGTGTGACCTGCCCTGGCTCTGGTTCAAGTAAGTCTTCAAACGTGCAGTTAAGTGCAAGCACAGATGTTTTTGTAAATAGGAAAGGAGTAGGCTACCCCATGAGAAATGAGTGAACTGCAATGCCCAAAATTAGAAGCATTTGCCCTGATCCACACCACTGTAACTACAGAAACTGGGTATCTGGACCTCTAATCCGGCCATGTCTTCAGAAACACATGACCAGGTTGACCATCACAAGAAAGTTTGAAGGTTTATGGACGCAGCCACAAGGACAGCCTGTGCTACAGAAAGGCACAGGCTATTTATAGACAAAACAACTACAGCAGCTATTGCTTGCAAGACTTTATTCCTGGGACAATTACAAGGTAGAAGTTCATTAGCCACACATTGTTTTAAATATCTTCCTGACAAGTAGTAATGACAATATGAATAGTTATAATTAACTTAGTTACAGGATCCAAAGAGGTCCCCTAAATCACTCATCTGGAATACACCTCACTGCTTAGTTCAGCTAGGTCCGGGCTTCTTCAGATAGAAAGGGTTTGGAAAAAATCTGCTTCTTTGCAATGTGTAATACCTTGAACCAAAACAGCTTTCCTCAAAGACTTGTTTTCTTCTCTCTCACCACAAAACACGCAACACAGCTTGACCAAAGGAAAACTCTCCTGCCTAGAATGATGACTTGCTACTCAAATCTTTTGAGCAAAGCTGCAAGTGGGCCTTCCAGGGATAGAAAAAAAATCACTGATTCTAATACCCTTGTAACAATTAGTTTTCTGATTTAATTTCCAAATTTAAATGAACAAAATATTTCAAGAGATATACCCTTTTAAGTTTCTCACAAAATAAATGCATTTCAATCATGTTCCATGCATATTGCCTGAAGACTTCAAGAGGCTTTGTGTTTCAGAGACAAGTTACAAGTTTCTCTACCACTGGCAACTGAAACAATATCTAAAAAAAAAATTATAATTACAAATGAAACTTTGTTACAGATATTTTATTTGTGGTATTAACTGTGTGACTTCTTCTGTCACATTATCAATAAAGGTTTTACAAGCCAAAATTCACCAACAGCCACAAATAGTCAAACGGGCCCTAATACTCAGCTGTGCCAACATATTAGTGTCTGAAGAGGACGACCTTACCATCCAGTGGATGCTTCCAAAGTTTTACAGCACATTTAAGTCTGGTATGAGACAGTTGTGTGGGACAGGCATGCTTGAAGTTGTTTAGAATAATGCTGACAAACCCTCGGCCAACACATACCCCAGATTCTAGAGGAGGCACGACGAAGGCAGTTTAAAGTCATGTTTGTGGGGAAGCTGGAAGACAGAGTACCAAACACTTCTCAGACATTTGTCTCCAAGGCAGAATTCACCTTTGTGTTAACCAGTCTACCCTTAAGAGTACAAATGTTGGTATCTTGCATTCCAGATGTAAGACAAGACTAACATGCCAATTCTGTGATGCAAGCCTCACTGACCTTTTAAAAAACGCTGGGAGGACAAGGGATGACTAAATGATTAGCTAGCATTCTTTCCCTTAAAGCTAAAAAAGACCTTCCAAGAGAACCAAACTTCTGACCAAATTTAACAATCAGCTACAGTCACTCTTTAGCTAAGAGAGAAGCTAAGACATATTTGGAAATAACATAATTAATTTTTCAAGATGTAGAATTTTAATGCTGCCCGTCCCATGGTTTTCCTAAATTAAATGATTGCTCTACACAGCTTTCCTGAATGTGATATCCTCTGAAGTTTGTATACATTTGTAGCTCTTAATCATGGCGTTGCTGGATCAATTTTATGTCTAATAGTGATTATATTCAGTGCTACATTTTTCCTGTGTTTTATGACAGACTAAAATCTCCAAACACAGAAAAGGACAACTTCATAGTGACTAGCAGACAAAATTAACATATGAGAGTCAGCATCAGAACACACTATCAACTGATTATCAAATTAATTCAGGTTGTCTTGCTTTCCCCAAAATTCAGTCTTTGAAAGGCTTAGAATTAATCCTAGTAAGTGTTCACATTGAAAAGTATATTTAAATGGCTACAGTGCCCTGGTATCCCTTCAACTACTTCCAGTCCAGGTATTGTAACCTGTGCAGCTTTATTGGTTAGGAGCTGCACCACCAACACCCAAGCTAGAGCTTTGTCAGTTGCTTCGAGCAAATATCCCTTGCATCACAGCCATGTGGAGTTTTAACTCCTCAAAAACTATTTGCAAACCATACTGAATGAATAGAGAAGCTTGAAACATATTTTCGGCTATTCTGTTGATATTAACAAAACTTATGGTGGAACTAAGAGCCTCCCTTTCTGCCCCAGAGACCAGGCATGGTGCTATCGTACAGTCACACAGGTGATTAACAACTGTAGTAGATAATAGTGACTTTGAAAAAAAAAGTACTTCATGCACATATGCTAGCATGTGTTCTGTTCTATGCAAAATGAAACAGTGCCAGAAAGAAAAAATACCTGTGACTTAAAAATTTAAATTATATGCTTGAGCTCAGGCAGAGACATGAACCAGGTTAGCACAAATAAAAACACAAGACACTTGGTCTCCATTTTACCAACAAAGGATGGAAAAAGAAAGTATGTTAAGATCAAAGTGCACAAGAACTTTTCTTTTTTTCCCACTCTGATCACAGTGAATGAATAGAGCATTTTGTGACCATCCAGGAAAATCCCTTCTTTGCAGACATGTTACAAATACTTTTGATGATTGTCCTGAAGGTGCAGCCATGTTCTTGTCTCCTTCATTTATTATTTGTCTGCATCTACTTGTGTTTCTATTCTGTGCTTGAAAACTTTCTTGAGTGTTTTGTCCTTTTGTACTCAGTGTAACAGTGCAAGTAATGGAATTCTGTTCCAGGAATGGGTTCCCAATACTATTATGAAACAAATAATAAATTAGGCTGACTGACTAGAATAGTGATCTGAACAAAGTTATCTGCATGTTTAGGATGTGGCCCATCAGATATAATGCAAAATGAGATACCATGTGCTATCTTATCATTCTTCAAAGTAATTTATTCCTCTACCATCTGAAAAAAAATAAATAAAGCTCTTAGCTTTCTGTCTCTGAAATTTGAGAGAATATGCAGGTAGGCAGTCTGAGAAGGTCTGAATGAGAAGGGCCTTTCAAAGTACACTGCTATTTTTCAAAAATGCACGTTCCAGGGGATCACTAATATTACATTGTCCCTGATAGAGCCAAATTTTACAAGTAGTCCTAATGCAATGGATCAGAGATGATGGTGATGACCTTAGTAACAGCCATAGTAGTGGGAAAAGCTTGATGATCGAACCAGGAAAATGGATAGGGCAGAAGGCAGGAGAGAAGGATGAATATGGAACAGATGTAGCAGGAAAAGATCAACATATTTTTGAAAAAAACCAAAAAAATCTGACTTTATAGACTCTAAGAGACTTTGTGAGAAACTAAAAGAGGTAATTGTTCACATTCCAAACATTTTGATATACAAACTACACAACCATCACCCATGAATAGCTCAGCTGTTAACAATTTTTCCCCCCCAAGAAAATCATCAGGCTTCATGCCAAGCAACTTTTCTCAAAGTGAATAATATTTTGAAAGCCTGTTCAAAACATAGCTGTGACATAATAAGATTTTAAAGAGTGCAAGTGGCTCTGAAGAGATCCCAGTCTGAGTCTGAAAGAAGACCCAGTTTATAACCCAGTTAGGAAGAAAGCACTTTCAGACTTTTATGCTAGCGGAATTCTCAGAGAGTGTCCCAGAAAAAGCCAGTCCTGCACGCACATCTGTTTCCAGTGTGATGCTGGTATGCAAACTATTGTCTATTGGAAGTGTGTTGTGGTAACGTTTGCCAGGGTTAAAGACTGGGTCAATTTGATCAAGAAGCTAAATTTAGCTTCTGTGTGTTTTCCTGAAAAGAAAAAAAAATACTGTAAAGCTCTTTGTTTTCCTTTAGGTCTTGTTCTCAAATTTCTGTTCGTCTGTGTGAACTACCATAAAGCAGACGGTTCCAAAAACTACTTCTTTCTTACTTGTCCTTTTTAATTGATGCAATAATAGCAGCAGTCAATAGCTTCTACAGAACTGAACAATCTGATTCTGTATTTCATTCATCATGAGAGTTTAAAATTCAATGAGGCACTCAAAATTCCTACAGTAGTAAGACAGATGCAAGGAAAAAGTTTTGGCTAGTGAAACTAAAATAAACAGAATAATTTTAGCTACTAACAGAATTGAGAAAAAAACTTTTACATTTCTGACAACGATGAAATTGCACATGTTCCTGGAGATGTTTTATGGCTTTGTCTTTTAGTTAAATGTACTTTGAACTACACATCACTTGTATCTGCTGTACTACAGTCATATATACAGGAACACTTTTATGTCACAGAATCACAGAATTGTTAGTGTTAAAAGGAACCTCTGGAGATCCTCCAGTTCAGTCCCTTTGACAAGGCAGGGTGACCTGGAGCAGGTGACACAGGAACACAACCAGGTGGGTTTTGAGTGTCTTCAGAGAGGGAGACTCCAGAACCTCCCTGGGCAGCCTGTTCCAGGGCTCTGCCACCCTCAACATAAGGAAATTCTTCCTCGTGTTGACGTGGAATTTCTTGTGGTTTAGTTTTTGGCTACTGCTCCTCATCCTGTTGCTTGACACATGAGTTTGGCACCATCCTCTTGGCACCTGCCTTTGAGATATTTATATTGATGAGATTCCCTCCCAGTCTTTCCTTCTCCAGACCAAACAGGCTCAGCTCCCTGAGTGTCTCCTCATAGAAGAGATGCTCCAGGTCCCTCACCATCTTAGTGGCCTCTGATGGACCCTCTCCAGTAGTTCCTCACCTTTCTTGTGCTGAGGAACCCAGAACTGGACACAGTACTCTATTTTCATATGAAACACAACAATTAATTTATACTTAGAGTACTTAATTAAAGGAAACCTTTTAGTATGGAAATATTTCCTAAATTAAACACTGGTAATGCTGTACCTGTTTATGAAGGCCTTTAATTAAAAATATTTAAATTATTTAATAGGAGAAGAATATTTTTAAAACTGTACTTTACATAGATCATTGAGTTCAATTTTTACTGGCTTCAGAATAGCACGCTGAGTTTGTGAAAAGGATCCCCCTTCTCCACAAAGTTAAAAAAAATCAAGGCAAAATAATACACATGAATTTTTCTTACACACACAGAGTGAGGTTCCTAAAATGCAGACAATAGAAATGTTCATTTTAGAGCATTAGGAAGACAAAGATGAAAGAATGAGAACACACAATGGAATAAAAAGAGCCTGGGGTTAAAAAAGTCAGCAAAGGTCCTAATCCTGTAAGTAATGTCACCTGAATAGTTTGATAAGTATGAATAATCCCAAGAACTGGAGTGGGAACTACTTTACATGTGTAAATATTTCTAAGTTCAATGCATCAATGCACAAAGTGTAACAGTAAACAGTTACTGCAAATACTTTTTATTGGTTGGAATTTCTGTGGTTTACAAGGCAAACTTTATTCTCTAGAATATGCCCTATTAAAGCAATTGCTCTTTAAACTGGCTTGAAATATCTCAGTATTAATGGTCACAGTCTATTACTAAAGACTAACTAATCTTTTAACATAAAACTTAGTTGATTCTCATAAGGTAATGTGCAATCATGTGTCTATTTCTGAATAAGCAGTAATTTAAGAACTCAAAACGGCAAAACAAAGAAAATGCTAATCTAACATATTGCCAGTGTTCAACAGGCTACCTTGAATTTAGTGAATATTACTTAAACAGGTCTAAAAGCAGGACCAAAGAGAAACTACATGAGGAGAAGAGAGGTCTTTTAAAATACTGTATACTCATTAACAAGTCTTTGTGTTTGTATTAGCTGCACTCATTGGCGTACCTCAGTTAGTCCAAGTACAGACTTGTCCTCACACACTCACAAAAATGTATATAAACTTTCCTATAGACCTTCAGAATTTGCAGGCAGTCTGTCTTTTAAAGAGAGAGAAAGCTTAATCGGTACAAAGTTAACATTTGTTTTTTCTGGCTTTTCCTACTTTATATGCTCTGTTTCCCTAATTGTTTAATTTTTACTCTGATTTATGGATATCCGAGTCTAGTGCATGGACGTGATACACTATCTATGTTAGCTTCACCATCCCTGAAAAGAGAACTTAAAAAACCCCAAAACACATACTGAAGTTTCAAATCTACTCCAATAAACTGGACTGAGAAAAGTTTTTCTAAGGATTTTACATCTGATATTGCAATTCTGCTAAATCTGTGCTAATCTTACTGTGGTGAGCACTTTATGGTGTACCTCCCCTGTTTCTTAGATACAAGTTATGCTCTCCAGAGCTGATTGTGTAAAATCACAACACTCCTAGTAAAATCAAAGGCCACCTGCTTAAGGGCTTGAAGCATCTGGCTCTACACGAAATATCTTCCTGCAGAGTTTTCCCATGGGCTCTCTGGGCCAAAAATTGTAGCTGTGGGGTGCTTTTCCTTGGGGAACAGAAATGCAAGCAGATTTTTGCTTTCCTGGGAATGTTCACCATGTCCTTGGTTTTGCTGAAAATAAGCCTACAAAAGTTAAGAGAGCCTGAGGAATTCTGCACAACAAGAATTCAGCTACATGCAAATGTCTATCTAGAAACAGAGTAATATCTTCCAATTTCCTCTTTCAAGAAACATTTCAAGCAAGAGATTAACTTTCATTTCTATGCCTGGGAATGGTGTAGAAAAAAAATCTAAAAAATATATTATGGGTAACATCAGTGACCTTAAAAGCTGCTTTTAAGAAGAGCACATCTTTATCTAAATTAAAACAGGGTATAGCAGTGACGCAAAATGGGAAACCAAATGCACTCTTTCATATTTGGGAATGAGTTTGTGTTCATGAATGATGTACATTCCATTTTCCAGCACAGCCTCAGTTCAACTGCCTACCTGCAATTGGAAATCAAGGGACTTACCATTTTCTTCCTTTGGTCTCATCACTTCAGATAATCTCAAGACCTTTACTGGTTTCTTTCAGGACTAAAATCACACTCTGGAACAGGTACCAGAGACAGCTGTGAGCACTCAGAATGCTCCCTGGTTGCTTGGAGAGGGCACCACATCCCTCAGCACAACCCAGGTGATCTATGGTTCATCTGCCTGGAGAGGTATGTTATACTGATGAGTTTCCAAGACTAACCATTACTTTTATAGAGATTTTCAGGACCAGGCTTTCTTCTAGATGCTACAAACAGCATATTTGGAGTCTAAAGGGTCAATTAGTATTTGCAATTGCCTTTTTTGTACGTACAGAACAGGGAAGTAAGAAGAAACCTTGAAACTAGACCAAAACCTTTGCTGCTCCTTCCAGCTATACTAGCTTGCCTCAGAAAAGCTTATCTCTACATGCAGACCTTATCTAAGCTTAAGTTAGTATTTTACATAACAAGACATTCCCTCACACTTTCTCCTGCATGTCATTATACATTTGCCTCTTTTTCAGCTACTGAGGAATATGCAGCCATTATTTGCTTTGGATAGGATACCTTCTCATTGTGCATTTCTCTCTGTGTGCATTGCCCTGTTATTAAGGTAATTTGAAACAGCCACGTGCAAAGTAACAAGGGAAATCTCCCTCAGTCATGTCCTCATCCTATGGGCACAATTGTGCTCACATTATCCAGGCTGACTATTATGTAATTACAGAAATGTTCTTGTTCAAATGAAATTCAGTAGTTTTTCTTTAAACAGACAGGTTATTAAAAGAAAAACTTTTAAATACAGTATTGGCTCTCACATATAAATACTAAAAAGAAGGGGATAAAAAAAAGATTTCTAAATTAGATTTTTTGTATTTAGCCAAAGTAAAACACAGTGGAGCACCAAAGGGAAAGCTAATGTAAAACGTGCTAAACGGCTCCTGTAAGCATCATTTATGAGCTTTTTGAGGAAAAACATTCTGGAAAAATATTATGCATCCCCCAGCTCTCACCCCTCGACAAATAAAGCCCTTCAAAGACATCCCACCCCCTTCCCCAAAAAAAAAAAAAACAACCAAAAACAGAAGAGGAAAGAGGCTATTATTTTCTAAGGAAGAAGAGCTAACATTTTCTGTCTCCACAGCCACAATTACAGATTACCTATTTACACAGTAAGGTGTGAGGGCCACACAAGGAAGGAAGTCTTCAGCTACTGAAGATCATTAGCAGCAGCCAGGAAGGCCACTGTCAGTGGCTTTGGACCAGTTTCTCTGCATACTCATACAAAGCATGGAAAATTATCAGCACCACTGGGCCTCTGCCCAGGTCATCCTACAGCTGAACACATGAAACGTTATGCCCTGAGAATGAATGCCCTGGAAGAAGCCCAGGGGTGATTTGAGCCCCTGCACACATTAATCACCCTGAATGTGGTCTCATGCTGGGATTCACAGCCAAGGCAGGCAGCAAGGTTGACTCCTCAGAGAAGGGGAGGCGTCAGAATAATATTAGAAGCATCAAATGTCCTCCCTTTCCCTGGTATGGAAAGCTCATCTAGGAGGTGTCAGGATAAAACATGAGAGCTGCAGTTGTACTTAGAGACATGAAGGAGTGATTCACTGTTTCATGGCACAAGTGGAGGAGGAGGCTGCAATAAAAACTTTTACAAGGTGAGATCTAAATCCTGAACGCAGCAGCTCAAGATTACAAAGCCTTTTTGTCTTTTCTCAGGAAAAAAAAATACCAACCAACAACTGAGAGAGCTGAGTGTGTTGTAATTAAACTGTAAATTTCTTGAATTGAAAGCTCAAACTATGCTCCTGACACACCTGCTTTATGAAAGTTACTCACATGCATTTTTGTTGATCTGTACTCTTTAAGAAGGAATCCAAAAGACATCAATAGGAAAAGTATGCTGCAAACTGCTATCCATGCATAACCACATTTTAATTATTAAGGAAGCTAACAAACAAGACGAAATCAAGCAAACATAATAGCATTTTCTTCGTGTCTCCTGGGGAAAAAAAAAGTCAATAACTGAACCCTTGGTAAAGACACAATTCTGAGAAAGAGTGAGAAAGAGTAATTATTTAGATTTTAAAAATAATAAGGTGCAACTGCAGTGGTATACTAACTCTTTACAAATGTATGGTAACTGGGTTGTTTTTTTTTTTTTTTTAAGGTTCTAATAATGGTAAGACTTCCAATAGGATTACTGAAAATGTAATGGGTAAAGGCAGAAATACATCTGCCTGACAAGACCTGATGAGCCAATAATAACATTCATATTTCACATAAACATTCTATTCATTCAGCATTTCGGTCATTTAATGACAGCTAAAAATCATAGGAAATCATCACAAAATGACAAATTACACAATTAGAGCACTAAATTTTCCCAGAAAAACAGGAGAACCAGAGAAGGAAAAAAGTTTTTTTTGTGACCTGAACATGTAGCCTTTTCCAGCAACAAATTCAGGACTATTTCTTACTTCTGCTGTCCAAGGAATTCCAATGTCAAAAAATTCTGTCTTGTCCAAATCTAACAGAAATTTAGCACGAAGCCAGACCTAGCTCCCACTTAAAACCCCAAAGCTAAAATGTGCTGAGACACCACTTTGACTTTAGTGTAAGCAGGAATGTTTCACTGATGAGAGAATAGTGCTTTTAGAACTAGTGAAGGGTAGAACTGAATCATACCATTCATTGAGCTGCAGAATAACTTAGGGTGCTCTGGAATGATCATACAGTTAAAACAACAACAACAACAAAAACTCAAAACCCACTCCCCCCCCCAAAAAAAGACAAAACCCCCCCCAAACCAGCTCATTATCAATATTTGTTGCATGTGTGCAATGTTCTTCAAGATATGTGTATTCTCTATTATTGGCTTTAATGACATCTCACTCAGAAAAAAAAGAGTATCTTCTTTTACATGAGACGCCCCTGCATCTGTTTTTCCCTGCTCAAACAGTGTTCCAAGGTCTTGGCTGCAAACAATTATGTCAATTTTTTCCAATAATCTCACAGAGATTTAGAAATATAATTCCAAATGTAAGTGCTGAAACAAAGTCTCTGAAAAATTCACAGTCACTGCACACCTTACTCATTGTGGACATTGGGAAGGATCCCTTCTAGGCTTGTCCTGTTCCAGTGCTCCTTTCCCAAGCTTTCATTATTGGCCTCTGACAGTGACAGGGTATGTTTAACAAGATGAAATTCTGGTTTGAGCCAGCATGGCAGCTCCTATTAATAGTTAATACACTGTTGAAAGTTCAGTATTTTCATACTAGCTACTCTCAAGATTTTCTTGCAATTCTCTGTGATGGGACATTTCTCTAATCCTTCTCACTCCATCTGTAGACCAGCTGGAGTTTTAACCTGATACATCCCTGGTCTGATGTTGCTTTAGCATATATATAAACTGACTTGCACACAAAGCTTTTGCTGACTACTTTAGTTCATCTCTCTGTATTTTCCCTCTGGGTAGGAAAGCACTGTCACTTATGTCTGTCATTCTGCTGTCTTCGTTCAAGCAAGTTTCCAGAAGAATGTTCTGGAAGCCAAATGACTTTCTTTGACTGCAGTGAGTTTTGCTTCTACCTCCCAGCAGAAAACAAACTCTCTCTTGGCTCCTTCTGTTTCCTTCCTGTTTCCACTTAGCTTTTTTTAACATTCCAAACTTTTCAAGCTGTCACTTGCTGTGTTGCCAGGACCAAGAAGAGATGGCAGGACAAACAAAAGAAACCTGGCTGATGAGTAAATATTTATGGGTCC
Source organism: Ammospiza nelsoni (assembly GCF_027579445.1). Lineage (NCBI taxonomy): Eukaryota > Metazoa > Chordata > Aves > Passeriformes > Passerellidae > Ammospiza > Ammospiza nelsoni. Next base: position 70,571,034 of record NC_080633.1, read on the forward strand.
CAGCTAAACTCCCATAGAAAGAAAAAGCTGCTTTGGGTGATTTAGGACTGTCTTAAAGTCCAAAACCTGTTCCCAGCAACTAGAAAGACCCAGGACATAGCTGACAGAGTTTTCATCCCACTTCTAAACAGAAATTAAGCAGCCTTGAACAGCAACGAGGAATGGAATGCAAGGAAAGACTGAGACAGGAATTTTAACAAAATGGAGATGATTCAGAGACAGAAGTGGTATGGATCACAGGATTGACATCCTGACAGAAGAGAACAATCAATTCTAAAATTACTTAATTCTTTTTAAAACAGGACCAGGACAGAATTGCACTGAAACATTTTCAGACTTCAAAGTCTCTCTTTGGGTGTGATTACGCTTTACTAACTTTATGGATTTTGTCCCTGAAGACCTTCAAAGGCCGGAGAACTGTCCTGAAGTATATGTCTGAACTCAAAATGACAAAGAGTTTCAGAAGAGGTTCTTGGCCTCAAGAAGTCTGCAGCTGGAGTTTGGCAGCCATCAGACCATAACACATGCTACATCTGTTGAAGAAAGTTTTCAAATGAATAATGTAAAAATGGTAGTGTGTAAAAAAGGCAAAGCTAACACAATACTGATCATTTGACCCCTACATGATGACAGTATTATGTACTTTAATTTTATGAGCCATACAAATACTATTACATATTTTAAAACATGCTAAAAAATAAAATTACACTGTGATGGTGACAGTTTATTGTTTGCAGGTGCTCAGTGCTGGAGGGCCAGACTCTCTGAATTAACAAGTGCCAGCACAGGCAGACACAGACAGCTGTCAGTCATTTTGCCTAAACTAGATAATGCAACTAATGATGCAACTGAGATGATGCAAGTAATATGACACAACAACCAGAACTGAAAAGTACAGGTGTCCTCTAGAAAGCAGATGCACAGAAATACAAAGCTTTAGGAAAAATCTTTTTTAAAAAAATAAGTTTTGGTTACCCTTCAGAGAATGTAGTGATAGGAAATGCAACTGCTCTGCCTGGTGCTGTCCATATCCTATATAAGGTTACAGTCAGAAATTACTAGGCAAGTGGCAGGCAGGGGCTAGGTTGTCACAGACTTGAAAGGTGCGATAGTCTCACAGCTGACAGGAGTAGTTCCATGAAGCATGAAGAAGACATGCTGGCCTCCACAAGTCACCAATGTGAAGTCCACCCTTGCAACAATATTTCCTGTGAGCAACAGAATTAATGATGCCCGTCTTCTTACAGATTTTTTGATTTTTAATGTCCTTCAGCATCTCAGCTGTTTGACTCCTCCCTCCTCCAAAAGGTCCTGTTCTTCTCACTTTCACTCTAGTGGCTGTCCAGGCAAGGACAGTCTCTGCTAGAGCCAGGGGAGAGCATAGGTGTGTGCTGTCTGACCAGGCAACCCCTGTTAAACAGAAGGGACAGCAACTAACTTGTACTCACCATTCCCTCAGTGGGGGCAACAATTTCAGTCCCTCTTCCTTCCCTGGCCACTGATTTTCAGACTTGAAGAAAATTTGTTTTCTGTAAGACTCTCACTTGAAATTGTCTAGCAAGTTCAAAAGCCTCCAGGGAGAAGGAAGGCAAGAAAAAAAGTGTGATTGCCTAAGCCTTGTTTCCTTCGGAAACCAGCCCAAATGCACATTCAAATGAGAAACACCAACTACAGGCTTCCTCTGGTCTGGTCCCTTAATCAGCAAACACAAATACTTGCATGGAAACAGAGGAGAGTATAAAGAAGGTAATTTCCAGGGAAAGTTATCCCCTTAAGACACCACTACTGTTCTTGGCCTCTTTGGCTAGCAGCAGCATCAATACATGCTGCTAACACGTCTTGCTTAGAGCATGTTTAAAATTAGACAACTCTAAACACACTCAAAGAGCTGTAAGGCTAGCTGGCAGGTCTGGGTGAGAAATCACTGTCTTGTCACTAATAATCTTTCTGCAATGCTAAAACTTTTCCACCTTGCACCCCTATGAACATTACAACAGTACATTTTACCATATTACTGAGCATATTACCATAGTAATATTACCATATTACTGCCTTTTGAAGTTGAGAGAGGGAAGGCAAACCAAAACAGTACCGATGTCTTATATCTCTAGTTCACTGAAAACACATCAGGGATTTGAAGCCTAGCCCTTCAGATGTGTTGTTTAAACACCTTAGGGATTATTCTCAGGTTGTACCCATGCAACTTTTTTGTTGGAGTTATGACACCTTTGCATAAATATTTTCCAGTTTTTGGACCAAAGAGCATGCAGCTCTACAGCCCGTGGACCAAACGTTTCAGGTGGCATGTGGGAGGCCAGGCTCAAATCATTGCCTTCAAAATTATTCCTATAGAATACATCTGTGAATAGACCTGTAAATACCCATTTTAGAATGTACTGCTGTAATGTGAGATTGAATATGTGGATCATTGGGCTATAAAAGCCAGTACTGGTAGAGGTAATGAAGACTTGAACCTATTTTGTTGACTGCCACCAGAATTTGCATGCTCCTGCAAACGCTTGATTGAAATAAACCCACATTTTTTTCTGTGATAACGTATTTTATCAGAAAAAAACTGAACTCATCTAGTGATATGAAACAGTAATAAAAACCAATGCCTTCTCACCCCAGGGAATGAGGGTAACACCTCTCCAGCATTCCCATGCTCCTTGTGGCACTGTTAGAGGAAAAGTCTAAGGTGTAATTTGATCCCTCCAGGCCTGAATGCTGTTCTAGTAGCAGATTACTCTGCTGGCTCCAAATTTAAATTACTATTTAAATAAATTAGAGACATTTTAAATAAACATTAGAAGTTAAAGATTAATCACATCAGTTTATCAGGTAATGAACAGGACTGTGTGCAAGTTTTGCTTTAACAGGAATGCACCCAATAGATTATTTAACTTTAATACCCACAGAAACCAGAAACAGATTTGCCATCAAACACCCTCCCTGAACCAACCAAAGTAATTATCTTCTTTCACTGACATGAAATGAAGGGAAAAGGGATGATTCAAGGTGGGGCCAGGGAAAGGGGAATTATTAAAGTCCTTGTACAAACACAACTTTTTGCACTGAACATTTTAAATTTCATTGCTTTTTCTTCCATAAATTTCTAATGACTCTACCTGTAAAGCCCACCATTTCCACCACAGTCATGCTGAATGGAAGACACCAAAATTACATAAATCTCCAATACAAAGTAACGTTTTGTGTACAAAGTAAGAGCTGTCATGAAAAAGGTAATGAAGAAGAATAGCTCATACAGAGGGCTCTAATGCTATCCAGCTGCTGCTATATGGCATTCACTGATAAGACTTTGTTTTAACTTTACAATAGAGAAAGTTTGGGAAAGGTTAAAAATCAAAATACAGGAAGTAAAACTCTTTATACTTCATGTGTTACATTTCCTCTTAAGTAGCATTTATTTTCTTACATAATTTAGTTTTCCACAAAGAACATGTATTTGTGCCTTTTTTTAATAATAAAAAGAGAAGAAGCATTTCAAGTGGTGCATTTTAGATACATAATTTTAGGCAGCAATCCTATTTTTCTTGGGACCTCTAAAGGAAAGGATTGTTGAAGAATGGAGTAACACAAAAACTCCATCACGGTATGCTTTTGGGATATTCTCATCATAACAACACAGTGGCACTGCTACCATCCTGTATCTTCCATTAAAATTAAAAAAATTAATTCTAAATTTTAAAATGCCAGGAATATGTAAATAAACTGCTATTATTATGCTTCTTTCTTTTTGCTGTTTAGACAACAACCACTGGGAACATCTTGATGGCAGACATTTTACCAATAACTGCGTTGATGACTACATTCATAAACCAAATTTTTCCACAGAACCACAGAAGTAATTTTTAAAACTATGTATGACAAATAAGCACGGATGTTAAACACCGATAAGAAGGATTTTCAGTTTTACAGAGGAAATACTTTAATGTTAAGGTGCAAATGCAGTAATGTGCTGCCTGGCTACAAAAAAAACAAGGATGACCTTGATTAGAATCAGTCTAGAAACAAAAGTGAAACTGACTAAATTACTTTTGCTTCCTAGAGGGGAAAACCATAAAAAAACCTGCGAAAAATGCCCCTAGAGAGAACTTGCAGTGTTAGTATTTCAGTGGCTATATCATGAATACTTAGCACTTTTACATATGTCTAAAATTAATCATTTCTGTAAACTGCTACCCCATGCAGCAATGATAAATCCCTTCCCCATATTTTTTTTTATAATTAATGCTCTACAAGAGAGGCCGGAAGAGGCAGATACCTATCCTATGTCAAAAATGACATGAGCTGACAGTGATTGCCAGAGAGCAATGAGAACCTCCATTATTTCCTTGCAGTGCATATGCAGTATGCAATTAATGTCAAATACGTAGGCTGAAGGAAAGCAAAGCTTCAAGGAGCAGAACAAACTACACTCCAAGAAGGTAAACCCCTTCACAGAGCACAACCATTTACTGGTAAGCCAAGTTAACCTGTTGATACCATCCTTTAAAGCACTTTTATTAACCATGGTGACACTAAAGATGTATTTCCAAATACTCAAGCCGATGTCAATAATCTCTGAATCAACCACTCCTAGCATCTCCCTGGGGAGGAGTGGGAAAAATGCTGTTGTAAAGAGTCTTAATGGCAAAACTCTGCTAGCAATTACATCAAGAGACAATGAGCATTTGGCAAAAAAAGCCAAGGCAGCTTTGTTGGGGCAGCTTAATGACGTAGGAGCCAAAGAGTTAAAGTGAAGCTGCAAAGTTGTGCAGAGCGCTGAAACCTTCCTGTTGGGAGTTCCTTTCAGAAGGACTGGGAAAGGAACAGTATTAATAGCTATTGCTGGGCTGCACTTTCCCACAGGTCTGGACAGGATCTCCTCAGCAGCTTTTGCCTTTCTGAAAGGAAGACCTGAAATGACTGCAGACATTGGAAACCTCTGGGCCTCACATGGAGGAAACAGGAGGGCCTGAAAGACAGACCAAGGGCTGTGCCATGCATTATGACTGCCCACAGCTGAATAGCCACAGAGGAGAAAAAGGCAAGGGGGAGGGGTGAGCCGACAGAGAAACAGTGAGGAAGAGGAAGAGAAGAAGGCAGCAAGTGAGCAACAGCAGTGCAGATGTCAATGACAGGTAGCCGTCACTTGGAGACCACTCAAACAAACCCGCTTGTCCCCTAGGGAGCCTGGAGAAATTTTCTGTCCCAGCAGGAAGCTTGCTGGTACAGGAAAGTATTAAAAAATCCAAGAACCCTCAAACCAAACAAAATTCCCCTAACCAAATAAATAAAATTGCTCAAGTTTGTTACACATCACCTCATTTTGCACAGCTGAGTCAAGCTTGCTGCTCTCAAAGGGTTTTAAATCTGTGAGGCAAGCAAATGCAAACTGTGTCCTTTCTATTACTGCAGGTAGGAGGATTCTGACAAAAACTATAGAGACCTGCAAGCACACAGAGATTTAATTGAATTTCTTCGTGGTGACAGTAAGTTTCTTTGTCTTCGCTGCCACTTACGTGATTACCACTCCAGGTAATTTAATCCAAGTTGGAGCTGCAGACCTGCAATGCAGCCCAAGTTGCCAGGAGCAACTGCAGTGTCAAACACCAACACGTCCCACTCAGTTACACTCAGATTTCAAATCACACCCCTATCTCTGCCATTGTTGGTCACCTTGGGTATGAAGAACTGTACTTATACTGTTGAAAAGAGTTGGGAACTTTTTCAACACTAGACACAGATATCTTTGGTTAGCTTTTTATTCATGACAATTAATTATGATGACATGCTCGCAAGACATAATTTGACCAAGTTCGCATTCCTTCTCTCAGACCTGAAGTCCTATTAGTCCTACTTGCGAAAAATTATGTTTCTTGTATCCAAATATACCATTCTCTGTATGATTACATGATTACAAGAAACCCTTGGTGATGCAAAATTCCAAATGAACTGGAGTCACAGTGAGAGCAGGCAGGAAGAGAGAATTTTCTCTTACGAGCTTCGCAAAATAATGAGACTATTTGATCAAACATTTTTAAAGCTTTGTGCTCTGTTCCAATATTAAATAATGTCCCCACGTCTGCTGTCACATATTGCAAATTAATTTTTTCTCTAGCCAGAGCTTGTGCTAAGCAACTCCTTCTACACCTCCTTCTGCTGAGAAACATAAAAACTACTGAGTCCTTTTAAGAAGAAATTGGTGTCTAGGTTAGGTGATCACCTGAAGCACAACATAGGAGACTTTTCAATTAATAAATGCTGCATCAGATCTGTCCATCCCTTTCCAGTATGCAAAACAAAGTTAATTATCAACCATGGTTTTAAGTGTATCTTAAAAATTTTGGCTAAAGTGTTCCATAAAAGCAAGACCTTAGCAGACCACCAAGGAGAGCTCAATTAATTTTACCACTGAATAATCCTGTCATCAGATAGGATTATTCAGTGGTAAAAACCATCTCGGGAGGGGGAGCAGGGAAAGGAAGGAGTTTGTAACAATCATTAAATGCAGACATATTTGTCCACACTGGTTTCTAAAAGTAAAACAACTCAGAAAATTACAAAGTCACTTTTCTATTACAACTTTAAATATTTCCTACATTAAATTTCAGGGAAGAGTTGAGGACATTGTACCACGATCACCTTCACTTTTGAGATTTGAACAGGAATAGCTTAAGGATGTTTATTTTAAACAGCAAAATGCTGAGTGAAATTAAATGGAGTCACTCGAATGACTGGGGGGGGACTTCTTTTCCTCATTTTTGACAGAAGATACAGTCTTGCTTGGTATTGCGATGTCTATGAGTAAGCAATCATTCTACCTATTACTATTATGTTAACAACTGTAAACCACCTACAATTACTAGCATGATCCCTAACCTCTGAGAGGTGGTAATCCAGTATTGGTTGTTAGCTGTCAAATTTATTTCCCTTTGGTGAAATATACCCTGGATTTAATTACCAGTCATTCTTGATACTTTATGGAGTTGAGCTCAAGTACTGTGGCTCTGACATTTAACCCGTGACCCTTAAATATTTACCAGCTTTACTGGTTGTGTACAATTATCCCTTCAAGTATATCTCAGATCCATCATCCTGCCCTTGACTTACTACTCCAGTCACTCTAAATCAGATACATCTTCTTCCTTCCAATGAAAGGAGAATGCTAGGTTTCCACTCTAAAACATGAAAAAATAAAAGGAACATTAAAAGATACATTTGTAAGGAATTGTGTGGTGTGGCCAGCATCTGCTAACTGCACTTTTACTGTGCTAGAGGATGCCTTGCATCAGAGGCACAATAAACTTTGCCCAGTGCAATGTTTATTAACAGAAGCATCAAACAAGATTTCTGTTACTGATTATGAGCTCAGTGCTCCTCTCCGGTAACAGGAGTGGAGTGCAGGGTGAAAATCAACAATTCTCTGACATGCTTAAATGATGACACTGAGCCCACACACGCTTTTCCATGAGGTCATGTTTCCATGGGTGAGAAGATGACAGTACCAGGGAGTAGCTGTACTTCAAACAACACAAATAACTTCTCAGAGTTACTGCTTCTCCAAGTTGTAAAAAACTCTCCAGATGCTCTCCTTCTCTAGAAAAAGCAGCTGATGGCCCTAGAAGAGCCATCAGTTCAGGAGGGAAAGGGTAACATGAATCCTCCCAGAGGCAAAATCCACCTGCAAGGCCTCCAGGTCTGGGAGCAGAGTTTGGAGCAGATACCCAGGGCCTTTCCATGGCCATTGAAGCTTCCCAGTTCTGTGCAGAGCTGGAGAGAGAATTCAGATGAGTAAAATCTTGTGCAATGCCTGTGTATGTTTTACCTCCCTCAAAAGGCAATTGAGAGTTAGTACAAGATGATTTTAGCTGATAGGGATAGCAGGTTACTAGATAATCTAAAACTTCCTTTATTAGCAGCCAGCCTAGTCTAAGATACACAAACTTTCCACTGCCAGTGTTGCCATAGACAAATATAAATGTGAAAAACCTGGCAAAAAACACAGAAAAACACTGGTTAGCTACAAACAGCCATTTTTAAAGTGCAACATGTGACAGTGCTTGCATATGTATATGTACATACTCAGCTTCTGAAGAAGAATCTGAGCCTGACAATATTTACAATTACCCTTGATTTCACTCAGCATGAGTTGTCACCTTGAGGGGAATGCTCCCATGGCACAGCATTGAGCATATATGCAAATCTTTGTAGCGGCAGAGCCACTGACACATGTAAGGGGATTTATAAGTAGTGTTCAGCTTTGGAATATTCCTCTAACACAGTTAATCAGCAACCTGGCTCACAAGTGTGTAACCTAACCTCACTGCTTCCCCTCCAAAATCCAAGCCACTGCACAAAACACATATTCAGAAGTTTTCAAGTTAATTATTTATTTGTGTGTAGTTATCTTACTTCCAGAAGTATTTAATTTACAGGCAATTTGTGCTCTATACAATATATTGTAAAGGAGCATGGTAGCCTAGCTGCCTTTAAAAGTTATATTCCCTCTATGCATCACCTCTGAAAAAAAGCATTCTAAAATAGTTCTTCTTTTATAAAAAATATATGAAGTTTACTTCTAAAAGTATATTAAAAGCCTCATGACCCTCAAACAGACATGCATACCTCCCATGCAAAGGAAAACAAAAATGATTATTCAATAGCACTGGAATATTCTGGAGAATTCAAACTCAGATATTCTCTGTTGAGAGTGACTATTCATTCTTCCTTTCAGCTATTTCAAAAAACCACAATAAAGTTTAAAAAAATGTAGAGCAAGATGGCTCTTATCCTACTGAATTAGTATAATTTTCCTTCTTAATACATGGCTTCAAGGAATTCCATTGTATTTTAAAATGTGGTTTTAGAGATGCAGAACACAAATATTAGGACTCTGATAAAAGACACCCTGTATGTGTACTTTTTCAGAAGTAATTTAAAGAATTGTTTAGGAATCTGTTCTTGGATGCAATAATTTGAGGAGTAGGAAACAACACACTGGTATCCCAGACATAGTTATGGAACTGCAAATATTTATAGGCTGAAGTCTTTCTGTTGAATCAGACTTCCTGCAAATGCTAATGTCAGCCTCACTCCCAGAGCAAGAAGTCATAGGATGGAGACTCAGACAAAGGCATGAAAACACTAGGAAAAAATACTATTTTTCATTTTCCCAAGGAATTCCTTTCATTTATCTCAGTGGTAGTTGGTCCAATGAGATCAGCAGAAAAAACCCCAGATCCTTCTAGAATAGTGCAGCATGACTCAAGGAAATCAGCCCACTCTCTCTGCCAGCTGCAGAATAAGTTCCCTGTAAAACAAGGGTCATCAAAACTACCATTGCACTGTGCACTTCACAACTTCAGAAAATATAAACAACTTTGGGTTCAATTCACACAATTACCACTACATGAGCATTCACCATATGAATGATGCTTCAGATCTCTTGGAAAAAGTAAAGTAAAAAAACCCAAACAACAAACCCCACATTTATTCCTTCTAGATTTCTCTGATTTTAAGAAAAAAGTACAGCCTTCTCTTGAGATAAAAACAAACAAACAAACAAACCCCAAACCCCCAAACAAACAAACACACAAAAAAATAAAACCAAACCAAAATAAAAAAAACTGCACAAAATAAAAACCCCTCAATTTGTACAGTGTGTGTCAAACCAATGCATTTTTATTAGCATGAGTAATAAAGCATTTAATAATGGCCAAAAAAAAAGAAAAAAGGCAATTCAATCCTTATTAACAGCATCTTCTTGATTATCAGTATAGAACTGGTTTAGAACTGTATTTTTAAAGAGATAGAACTATGAGAAGCTGAATCTTAAACTATCTGACATATGGGATATATCTAATTTTAAGAAAAAAAGCCACATCCAACTTACATAATGATCAGAGAATTATAGAATAATTGAGACTGTAATGGCCCTCTGGCCTCATTTAATCCCAACTGGTCTAGTCATATTTTCTATACAGGCATTTTCACTACATCCTCCTTGCTTCTGGCTTCTGTGTGCTCTCTTGAAACCACTCACTACGTGAATCCTCTGCCTAGCATTTCACACTTTGCAGGATATTTCACAATGTGTTTTATGTGTTTCCAGAAGTCCAAGAGATACCCCAACTGCAAGAACACAGCTTCTGACCGTGTACACTGTTTTTTTTTCCTGCAATTTATGAATTCTTTATACAAATTTATTTATGGAGCAATTCATATTTAAAAATATGTTCCAATGCTTCCTCCCTGCTCCCCTCAACCCCCCCGCCACACAATCAATGTGGGCACAGTCTAATTTATAACAGTAGAAGAATGAATTATTGGCAACCATCTTATGCAAGGATAGCTCCCAGAATACATGACTTTCCTTTGCTAAGATTGTAGTGACTCTCAACATGCTACAGCACAGACATTTCTGAGGTAACATAGGTGTTCAGCCAATAATCTCCATCCCACTATTCTTCTGCATCAGACTTGGGCAGCAATTTGATATTGACCCACTGCTTAAAGCACACACAAAAGCAGGCCCTTTATCAAAGACAGCAGAAATTGTTATTAAGTTTGGTTTGCTTTGCCTTACCCTTGCCAAAAAGACAGGTAAAATTCACTGGTTCTGCAAAGTGTTTTGCATTTCTACAGTAAGAGAGTGCATTAATAGATGGGACATAAGTAATTCTCCATGATACGGCAGAAAGGTTTAAAGAGTTAAAATATAAAGTCCATAAATTCCTGATGTTCCATGATGTCCTTAAGTCTCCATATCTATATTTGTGTGTTCAAACTTTATTATAGAAATGTAAACCATATCATGTTTTCCCTTTTACAGCTGGAAGAAATTCTTGACTGAGAGCAAAAAGTAAACATTATAGCATGGCTTGAGTCTGGATAGTACACAGAGCAAGAGCTCTGCAATTGAACAGTGTCCACGTTAATTTCAGTGATCTATTAATTAATCCTTCTGACATCCAAATGAATTATTTCATTGTGATCAAAAAACATGAAAGAGACCATGGGGTCTCCAACAGAGATAACTCTTCGAATAGCATTTCATTCTAATGTTAAGGCTGAGAAGTTCTTAACTCTTACATACCTTAAAGATGAGGCCAGCTCTGAAGCGATCACGCCCCACGCAGACCTACACAGTGTCTGGAGTGGCACAGGGATGCCAAGAGAAACACACTGATCTACTCACCTTCATTAAGAATAAGAGCATTAACAGCAAACTAAGATCTGCAAACCTGGTGGAAACATGCAGCTGTGTTGCAAAAACTACAGAACTGATTAACTCAGAGACAGAAGCAACCTCTCATTCTGGGGTTACAAAAACCAATGCACACCTAATCCTTCTCCACCTCCACTTTGACCTGACCCATATGGAAGAGTACCATCCTGTCTTTTGTAGGTACATCTGAATACCTCAGCTATGTCTCTTAATTGGTTCATCAATTCCAAAACACCAAAAAACATTCCGAAATATTTGTTCTTTGCTGATCACCTGAGCTACAAAATCAGAGCAGAGTCTGTCCTTCTCTGTATGTCCTTTCTCTTTTCTTCTTCTTTAATAGGAACATTGCAGGATACTGAGATAACCTCTGGAATGGTCTAAACAAGTCTTTAGCCAGGGTAGTCTTAAGGATGAAAAACTTATAAAAAATGAAGCAAAAGAGCAGATAAGATTATGTGAGAAACCTGTCAGTGTAGATATAAAGAACAGAGAAACCACAAGCAACGAAATCGCCTATTTGTCTTCAACCAACCTAATCCAGCTTTTTCTCTAACAACTTTCAGTGCAACCTATGCTGCCATAGAATCCTGCAGAGGCAGCACAGATATCAAAATAATTTAAGCCCTGAATTGATTACCACTGATTGAGAAACTAAGAAGGGGAGAAAGTGTACCCAGCTGTCAAAGAGCTCAGACTGTCTTGTGATCATCGTCAGTACTGATACTGTATATTGGCCAACAAAGCTGAATCATAGGATGGCTTGGGTTGGAAGGGACCTTAAAGACACTGCAGTGCCAAAAATCGTCTTTCTCCCTGTTTAGCCTCCAAAGTTGCTTGATGTGTGAAAACTACAAAAGGTTTGGGAGCACCATCTAGAGCCCCACCTTCTAATGAGGAGTTTCACAAACTTGCAGTGGCATCTGGAACACCTAACTACAGCTTGGAAGAGGTTATGCAGAGTACAGGTATGGAGTTCAACATTGCATACTAAATGCAATATATTACAACACCATTCAGCTTTTCACCATGAAGGTATTGCTGCCATCTTAATGTTTCCATCCTATTCTGTTCTCCACACTGCAAATGACTCCAGAGTTTCTGACACCAGACAGCTGTCCTACCCATTCTGTGATTCCCCAAACAATGTCAGTCAACACTCACAAGTACAGCACAGAAAAACAGTTTTTGTAATTGATGCTGCTGCTACATTCTGATTATTCTATAATCCATTGCAAAATCTGTTGTCTCCAAACATCATAAGGAAATACCCAAAGAATTCTTGCATCTTCCAGCATATCCTTATCTGCCAAACAGAGCAGTAATTATTTTCCGGTCTTATTGAATTCAGTTTTCTAAATGACCATTAAAAGGCTCAGATGCCACAGAATCTGCCTGAAATGACAGATTATTACAAGGTCACTAAACAGCTCGTCGTGAACTTCCTGATATTTTATAAACCAGGCCGCCTTCACATATTGTGACACATGAAGGATTGCAAAACTCCTTGCAACAAAGAACTTTTCAAGGCCTTTTGTCTTTAATACTAGAAGTGCTTAGAGGGAGACAGTGTTCTCTGAAAAATGTGAGGTTTAGTTTTTCACAACGACGAAGGTGAATCTTAAAGAGTTTTTGTTCTTACTGAAAAGCCTTTCAATATAAAGTGGAGCTGACTAGAATCTCCTGTAAATGATCCCTAGATGAAGACATAACACATAATGCATTTCTTCTTAACCTCTACACCCTCTGCTCCATGCTTGCAAAATCCTTCCAAACTAAATCATGGAAATGACAGAAAATGCGCTTTCATGCATTCTTGATTGTACCATGAATGAAGAATTTCTGTCAAAAATCAGTATGTACAGTGTAAGGATATTTCTTCATTAGAAGCATTTTCCATTTTAAACAAAGGAGAAACCACTCTCAAGTGGAAAAGTCCTCTCATATTATCAACTAATAATGGCTCAAAATGCTATGACTCACTAAAAAGTTATGCCTTTTCTTTTATGGTACTACCCCCTCACCAAATCGGGATCATAATGTTTTCTGTCTTTAGCATAGTTAATAAGTTCCTGACATGCTGAAATGCCCTTTTAAGAATGTCCCCCTGTCACTATAAAAATGAATTTTTAAAAATTAAAAACTATACCTATGTGTTAATTGACACTTTCATCTTGGTCGGTTTTCAATTAATTTACAATACTGTTCTGTTTATCCGAGTTGGAGATGAGCCAAGCCCTCTGTGCATCTGATGAGCCTCACAATAACCCCGAATGCACCTGTTAATTTTGCCTCTGGGTAAACAGTTGAAAACTCCTCAGCTATTTCCTCAAGTTGGGTGGAAACAAAGAAACATGAGATTAAAAAAAAAAAAAGAAAGGGCTAGATTAGGGAATTGGAGATGCATTAATTTAAGAAAGGAACAGGGTCAAACTAGGGGCTAGGAGGCTAATAAGCACAGAGCACACAGCAAGAAAGCTCACAGCAGGGTAAGAGTTCACTTAATTTATTCAAGCGATCTATTCCAGACGCAGTAAATGATACATTATTGGATCCAGACCTGCAACTGCTTACTAAGACCAACCTCACTTAAGTGTCATTACCCTCCCCTTTAGAAATATTGCTATTACCCAAACCTGTTCACAGTGAGGGCTTTACTCAGCTGGCAATCCACTAACTTTTGTTCTTTATGATGCTCCCCCTAACTCCCCCTCTCTGCTGTGGGAATTAGGCATAACAACCACCATGCTAACCGCAGAACACCCAAGTTGATACAACTCTATGAGATTTTTAGTACTTTATTACACCGAAAACCAATCCTATGGATAGCAGACTATAAACAACAGCAAATGCTATATCAAGCAAGCAGTAAGTGGCTAAGGACTGAGAGGTTTACTAGGGGGGTTCAATCAATCAAAGTCTCCTTCGTACAAATTAGAAAAAGATGAAAAAGAAATCAGAGAAGCACTTATCATGGAAAATTTTAAAGGAACTTCAATTTTATGTCTTTTTCTTTGAACAAAAGAAACAAAGGGCAGATGGTTTTACTGTAAAAGATTGGGGTTTTTTTCTCCCCTGCTGAACTATGATTAATGTGTTTACTAAGCAAGAACAAAAAGGAGCCTTTTTATGACGGCAAACTTTCCAGTAGCTAGCTATTGATATCCTTAAGAATATAATTTAATTCAGCGATCAGGTTACACAAGATTTCAGAACACATTAAAACTGTACTGTACAGACAGAAAGCGTAGGGACAGTGAAGCACATGGAAGGCATAAACCTTTGCTTAGTGGGGACTTCCATCAGTCCTCGGAAACTGGGCAAGGTCACACACTCAAGACTACTTTTAACCACCTGTCTTCCCATCCCAAAGACAAAACCCACTCTTCTGGGTATGCTGGCAAGGGATTTAAGGTGAAATGCACCACAAGCCCCTGCAGCTTTTGCTTTGTGCTTAGGCAGTCTCTGAAGTTGGAGAGGACTTGACAAAGAGAAGATCACAACCCACCCCTGCTTCATGGAGGGAGAACATGGTGTTTAAAGGGCTGCATTTATAGATTACACCACATGTTTGCCTGCCCTTGTTTCTGTACGGAATGGCACAGAGGGCAGCTCTGAGCAGATGTCACAGCAAGGTGAAGTCCCTCTGTTAGACACCTGCCTTATCTTTGACTTTCCACACGGTGTGGGCAATAATGTTCTCATGCTGATAGAGAAGGAAAGGCTAATCTCACAAAAAAGATAACTGCCGCAAAACTTAAGAGCTCCTCCTGCCTCCTCCAGACTAAAACAGCCCTTCCTGGGCTAAGTAACACTTAGCTTGACACCAAACACAGAACAGCTGGAATAGTGGGGAGCTACTAAAGGTTTTGTTTGTTAAAAAGCTAATTGAGTGAAACTCATATATTTAGCCATTTGCTTCCCATGTTTGTTAATTTCCCACACTTAATAGCTTTTGCAAGGTCCTTTGCATTTCTCACTGGGAGCAGTCAGTTCTTTATCTCTGGAAATTAGCACCTCTGGAAAGAAAACAAAAGTAACAGGCAAGCTCTACAGAAGCCTTTAGCGCGGGAGTGTTATGTATCTTTCAGATTTGGTATCCATTTGCAGAATTGATTGCAAGGCCACTATAGTGTCAGCCATTATGATACTTTATCTGCAGCAGAAGGCCAAGGGCTCTTCATAATGCTTTAAAGAAGACGGCCTAGCTCCGGGATTTTAGGCTGGCACACTCTAGAAAAGATAATTCCCAAAGCAGGATCCATATCTGTAAAAGTCAGAAACAACTAGCCCTAGGACTTTGCTTTGCACACCTCTAGGAGACAGCATTTATAATGGGAGTCCTGGTGGCAATTTCCATTCCAAGCAGATCTATCCAAATTGATTATAGTCAAAGAATTGCCATTACAAGCTTTTAAAAGGCCTCTGTAAAAGTCACAATAACATTCAGAGCTGCCATTTCTATATTTATTTTTTGTTTAATTGTTACTTTTGATCTTTTAGCATTCAGACTTTCAGTATTTTCCTGGAAATTCAAGAGCTGCAAAACAAAAAGCTGAGTGAGATCTTGAAATAATCATTGAGCTTCAGGAGCTGAGGCTTAAAGAAAACACTAGATATAGCAAGACCTACATTAAAATCATAAGAGCTGGAAACGTTGTGTGAGGCTTTGGTTTCTCTTTACATAAAATAACGAGAAAAACCAGCATGTAAAAAAAGGTGATTAGATCCACCAGTCAGATTCATAAATATAAGGGGGCTTAAAATAACCAAAATACATTAGATTGATAAAGAATATTTACTTCATCTGATATATCTGCAATGTGAAAAAAAATAATAGTGTATCATATACATGGATCTAAAACTAAAGCCATTCATTTAAAATTCCCCCAAGTTTGTATGACTCACATAAGGGGAATTTTTAATTTTAAATTATTTTTCCCTTCTGATATCAGTGCCAATTCTCCCCGACCCCTTAACACAAATAGCAGCAGACAATGCCACCACTGTTTCCAGGGCAAGGACATAAGCTAGGAACAAGTAATATAACAAAGCTGTTTGTGGCTCTACAGTTAAAGGTTATGTCAGCATTTTCATGATAGAAACCCTGTTCCAGAGGCCAGCAACTCTTCTGGAAAACTCACTCCACTCAGAAACCTGTTGCAGAGGGTTCCTGCCATGAGATACGTTCTTTCATGTGCATGCACATCTGTGTCTGTGTGTGTGTGTGTGTGTGTATATATATATATATATTTATATATGTTGTGCATGGCTACACAGAGACCATATTTATGCTTGCGGGATGCTCTTAGCTTCAAGTCAAATTCTCTTTCCTCTCTTTTAACATTCAGACACACCATGTGAATTGAAAATTGCAAGATTCATGTCCAGGACTAGAACAGTTCACGGCATTGCGACCTTACTTGATCAAAGAGTTCATACTATACACATCTGCTTTTTGCCTCTGATGATCTGGCTTTTTAAAATGCAACATTTATGAAACTTATCAAAATCTGTAAACAGGGCTATGGAGATGAGCCAACACTACATGAAATTCTTGACACTGAAATCCTTGGTTAGTTATCTTTATCAATGACCTGGAGGAAGAGATGGGGTGCTCTCTCAGAAAACTCGGAGATGACACCAACCTGAAGGAAACAGTTGATCATTTTCTTGCCATTCAGAGGTATCTTGACAAGCAGGAGGAGCAGGTCAAGAGGAACCTTGTAAAAACCAAGCAGGTCAGATGCAAATGGGAGAGATTAATTGACTGTTGAAGTACAGCACGGCTAGGTAGAAGCCCTGCTGAAACAGACCCCACGTCCTTGTGGCCAGTAGGCTGAACATGAGCCAGCTCTGTGCTCTGCCAGTGCTGGACGCTAACAGCATCCAGGGCCATATCAAAAGTCCTACAGCCAGTAGATGAAAGGAAGCGATAATTCCCCTTTACTTAGCACTTGTTATATTGCATCTGGAATGCTATGTCCAGTTTTGGGCCCAATAGAGCAAGAAAAATGTTGAAAAACTGGAGTGAGTCCAATGAAGGGCTGCCAAGATGGTCAGCTGGAGCAGGGAAAAAATTTTGTGATGAGGTGAAACAAGCAGTAGAACAGGTTAAACAGAGAGATTTCGCAATCTCTGTACTTGAGGCTTTTAAGACACATCTAAATAAAGTCCTCAGTGACTGGAGTTAAGTCAGGTGGGCCCTGCCCTGAGCTGGATTAGATTAAGGACTAGTTGGATCCCTGGTTTGATTAAGGCCTCTTGAGCTCCTTTCAATTTAAATGATCCTCTCACTCCACTCTGAAATATAGTGGTGAGACTGGGACTTCACCATCCTGACACAGATAATGGACAAAGCTAGGATGGGGATCTTTGGTTCATGAACACATCTTTCTCATTCTCCTTTCACCCTTCTCTGTAGGCTGTCTGATCATCCTCTCTAATGTGCTGCAAGGTGGCAGACAAAGTGCTAGAGCTATCATGGTCTACCCCTTTGTTAACATAGGCCCTTGACATGGAAATACCACACTCAGTAATATACTCAAGTAACATAACAAAGCTGTTCATGGCTCTACAGTAGTAGAAAAGGAGAGGTTATTTGTCATCCCAACTTTAAACACCTCAGCTTGGTCTCTCTCATTTTCCTCTACTGTCAACTAAGTGAGTCATATCAAGTGCCTGATTCTGTGTTTTTAAATTACTTTGTGGATAATGATCTCTGTCTTTCCATCGACCAGGGAGGGAAAATAGATGGGCAGAGGCACCTTGCCAAATTAGGCTGGGTGCTATGAATCATGTGCAAATCTTAATCCTTGTTGTCCCACAAATCAGTGCTTACACAGGTAGCAGTTTCACACATGGGTATGTGCCTCTCCTATCTCCTATCCACTTAGGGATATATATTTCAGCCTTTTGAACTCTGAGAGCCTTGCAGGCAGCGCTGGCACCCAGACAGTTTCACAAGGAAACTTTGGAAGTGGCATGAGGCAATGGACAATGAGGCAACAGGCACATTTGCCAGCAGAGCACCTGGCTGGTAGGAGTATTCAGTGCAGCACATCTTGAGACTGAGACTGAACCCCCTGATGCAACCACAGAATTACCCAGTTGCTTCACTGTGGCATGACCTGGCCTCGGTAGGCTCGGTTGCCATTGTAGATCACACAGCAGTAGTACACACTTAAAGCAAAAGGACTCATAGACATGAAAACAATACAGATGGAATTTTCTTCACAGAGGATACAAGAAAACAAGCTTGACTGTCATGACAGGCAATGCTTGCAGTACATCAGCTGTGAAGACTCCTGTTGGCATCACAGACTGAGATTCGAAATGATGAAATAGCTTTGAGACTGTTTACAGCAGGCACCTCCCGAACTTGACCAGTAGCATGGGAAGAAAGAGAGAGATGCTTGTCTGAAAATTAACAAGTGGGTGATGAACATGGGTGTCAGATGTTGACTGCAGGCAGGAATAAGCCAGTCAACAGTGGAGAGATGACAAGGTGAATATAAGACATGAAAGGCTCTTGAAGTGGAGACAAGTAACACTGGTCTGATGCGATAGAAGAAAGGAGCAAACAAAGACATGTGTGACATGCTGAAAGCAGCAACTGAGGGAAATGAACTTCCCAGGGACATTTTGAGTGGATGTACACAATTTTATACATAGTGTTCACCAAGCCCACAGAAAATTATGCTGCCTCATTTAATACATGAATGTGTATTAAATGAGGCAGCAGTGAATGTGCTAAGTAGATTTACAGAAATTAGTATCTCTTGAATACATGATGCACAAAGACTCAGCAGATGTAGCCTGAAACTTTGCCTAACTTTTTGGCCAGAAAGCTTTTTATGAGCTCATTCCAAGACTGGATAAAGAAGCCACTATCCCACGTAACATGTGTCAGGCCACATCTAGAATACTGCATTCAGTTTTGATCCCGACAGTGCCAAAAAAGGCGTGGACAGGCTGGGGAGGGTCCAGAGAAGGGCCATGAAGATGATCGAAGGCCTGGGTAGTCTGACGTGTGAGGGAAGGCTGAGAGAGAAATGGATTTGTTCAGCCTTTAGAAAAAAATAATTAGGGGTGACCTTTTCACAATGTCCCAGTATTTAAAGGATGTCTACAAAGAAGATGAAGACACACCCCCTCCCCACGCCTTTTTTTTTTTTTACAGGGAGTCACAAGGAAAAGGCAAAAGGTAATGGGCGCAAGTTACCCTTGAGGGAGATTCTGATTGGGCACAAGAGGGAAAATTTCCACAGTGAGAACAATCAGCCATTGGAATAATCTCCCCAGGGAAGTGATGGATTCCCCAAGGTTGGGAACTTTCAAGAGTTGGCTGGACAGGGTGCTGGGACATCTAGAACTTGCTTTTAGCAAGGAAATTTGCAACAGATGATCCTTGAGTTGCCTTCCAATTGGTTTTCCTGGATTCTACAAAAAATACATTACTTTGGCAATGTTCATCTCAGCTACCAGAGATTAGAGAGGCAAAGAGAAAAACCAAACCATAGTGAAGTTCAAATTGTTCATGTATTCCATGAATTAGAACAATTAGAAATAGCTAAATCATTAAGCCATTTTTTTTTTACCAAGTGGAATTAGGTAGTTGATAATTCTTACCACAGACCTGCAATTTTACTTCATTTTTTTGGATGAATTAGTATTTGTCCTGCTTCCAGCATTAGAACGGCTTTCTCTGAAAAGAACCTATAAGGTAAACATTCTATTCAAAACTTGTTCCTACTTTAACTGAGGACTAGGACAATATTTCTCTGTTGGAACAGAGTCAAGATGCACATATATGTTTTTTATTTTCTTACCATTCACATGGGATAGAACACAGAATAGATATTCTTTTTAAGCAGGCAGCTTTTAAGGAATGACATCTCAATCCTCAGATCTGTGGCTTAACAGCCAGTTTAAAACAAAGCCAAGGATTGTTACTTTGATAAATTGCATACTTTTCATATGAAACAGTTCTTAATTGCAAACATAAATTACATGCCATAATGTGTGTTAATACATATATATCCTCTAAAATTCATAATTGCTATTCTAAGGCCTTTATAGAGGACTAGGATTGTCATGCAGAGGTGTTCACCCTATTACTGGGTTTTGATAACCTGAGGATGGACTGCAACCAAGTTCCACAACAGGGTGTGGATGGGTTAACTCTGCTACTATTGCACCACTTAAGTGCTCAGCAGCTAGAATTACATGCTAGGTCTCCATGGAAGGTGAGGCCACAGGGTCTAACAAGGCACCCTCCCCTTCTGCACTATAAAGTAGGTGAGAAGCTGAGAAAACATGCATGAGTGTCCCACGGGGGCGGGAGAGAGGTGAGAAGATTCCCTTGAAGACAGCTGCAGTAGGAGCAGAAAGCCAGCCAGGGAATTTGTGAATAATCTGGGACAAGCTGGCAAGGAACTTTTCACCAGAGGGTGTTGCAGGATCCGTGGGGTGGTGGAAACACCTGGGGTGTGCCCTGAGGAACGCTTCCAAGGGGGAGTTCTGCTCCCTCTTGGCCTGGCACCAGTGCCTTGGGCAGAACTAGTTTCACTGGGCTTTACACAGGGATGTGAATTCCACCTTCAGTGCCTGTGTATGGAAGCCACACTAATCCAGTAAAGAGAGAAGAGCTACTCAAGGAGCTGCTGTGGTCTGAAGAATGAAGATCCCTCTTAGCATTGCTTACCATGAGAAGCAGGGACATGGCAGGCTGCTGCGTGAGAGCATCAGGAGCAGGGCTTGTAAACAGCTTTGCAGGTTTAAATGGCCCTCACACCCATCTGCAAGCCAGCCCTGAGTGATTTCATTTTCATTTAACAGAGAGGCAAAGGAATCTTGTGAAGAAGGGGGAGAAAATTCATTTACGGTTCACATACGTATATTTAAAAATAATTTTTTCCTTGACAGTAGTAGAGTGTGAAAACAAAACCTGGAGCAGTGACTGCACTATGAGAGGAGACAATGGACTCATCAGGACTCACCTTTACAGTGTGCCATGACTGTTCAGTATGGATGGGAATTGTCTTGGGAGAGCAGCACTGATGGACAAGGACTTTTTCTGCCAGTGCTACACAGAAGCACATGTGGCATAAGAGATGTAAGAGATGGGCTTGTTTCTGCACTTCCACAACACCACCAATTCTAGCAATAACTGCAATATTGGGGGATTACATTTTCATCCAATACCTAATTCCAGGAGCAAGTACACAAGAATTTGTTTTCAAAGATTAATACGTAATCATTGAGGTTTTGCATCTACATAAAAATGACTGACACTATGAATCCTAAAGACTTATGAAACAACAAGAAGACCCTTAACAATATTATTCTTTTAAATCTCCTCATTTTTTTATTCAGACTCATAGCTTTGAAAATGTGGGTGTTTCCAGTAGCATATTCACCTGAAAACAGAATTTGCTTTAAAAGACAGACTGATAAACATGCAGAAATACATGTTTATAGATGGAACTTCATTTTAATATCCTGTAATCTCTTTCTTTCTATAATACAATAATAATTCTTTTCAGCACAATTACTCACGTACCTTTCAATATTTGTCAGTATTATTTTGGCTGCCAATCTGAGACACTAATGATCTAAAAAAAATGATCTTCAAAAAAAGACTGGATGTGGCACTTGCTGCCATGATCTAGTTGAATAGTTAGAACATCGGCTGGACTTGATGATCTTACAGGTCTCTTCCAGCCTTGAACTTCTGTGATTCCGTGATTCTGTGATAAAAAGAGTTTTTGCTGGTAGTGAGAAAACCTTTAGTCAGCAGAGAGATAACACACATGTAATGGACTTGCTGCTAACGTCAAAGTCATATACAACTGCCACTTTATCATATGCTGTTTATTTTTTAATATCTGTGCATAACTATAAAAGAACGTATTTCTAAGCCAGTACTGGGATTGCCATCTTTACTGAGACCATGGATTTGAATATCTCTGTTGAGTATAAAATGCAAAGCCAGACAAAATGCTGTTATAAAGCAACGTAAGCCCTTAAGCAATAATAAAAAACAAAGAAACGCACTTGAGATGTTACCCCTCATTTCTTGCAAAGCAAGCTCATATTTAAGTTCAGATGGACCAGGTTAACAATCACTATTTTTAATGTTAAAATGCCCTGGGGAAGTTATAAACTCACCAAATATGCTGCAAAACTTACTTTATATTGTGTGCAGCTGTATGGCTTCATACCAGTGACCAAACTTCCTAAATGGGCCAGTGAAGTAAAAGATGCTCTCCCTTTCCCCCTCACACCCTTCCCCACATCCCCCACAACAATGACTTACTTGTCAAAGGAATTTAATTTATTTCAGTAGTTTGTCAGGCTACTATTCAGTTCTGGCTTTCCCTACCTCTTCCACCCCAGGTTTTTGCATCTGGTAAAGTCAGGATGAAGGGACAGATAAGGTAGGAGAAGTACTAAATATGAATGAGACTTTTTCCCTTAGAGCAGCCATCGCTATGAAACGTAAAGGTCAGATTTTGACTAATTTTAAATTAGCAATTACACTGCTAAATGTACTGCTGAATGCTGATCGGATTTTATATTCACATTGGAAGTCTTTCCCTAGAACCATCCAGCACGAACAATTCCACAAAACTAGTTATCTAGCTAATTCCCACATTTTTCTTGGTTGGTTATTTTTTTTTTTTTTCCTTTTGATAGATCAAGTCTGTAAGCCTGCAACATTTCTTTCTTGCCCTAAATCTATTTTCCTGCAAATGCTTCTTTAGCCTGCATTGGAGGTCTTAAAGGAGGAGGTCTGGCTTGTGGATTTGGGTGTTGTGAAGTTAACAAGGAGGCCGTTATGAGAAGGAGCTTTGGCAGGCCATGGCTCATTGGCAGTGATTAATTGACCGACATAGTTTCACATGATCCATTCTGACATCCAGACCAGACCTCACCTAGGAAATCACCAAGTGGATATCGATGCTGCATGGCCAAACTTAGTACCACAAACCCTTTAAGACTATTTTGGGCTTTACTGGCAGAAAATGGCTTCTCTTGAAGCCTCAGCTAGGATAAATGGCCATCAATGAAATAATTACTTAAAAATGGATCTCAGGCTGGATAATAATAAAAAAATAAATCCATGTGGTCAGAGCAATAAGGAAAAACTGTGTCAGGCTGAAATGTCTTTAAGAAAAACAGGCTCAGTAAAACACCAGACTGAATGCAAATTAGAAAGATAACTGCTATCAACAGTGCAGCCAGGGGAAAATGCTTTCCTCAGTATGGTTTGAAAAATTGTATAACTTTTGACCACTAAAAAAATATAATTATAGTTGCTTTCTTTTTCTTTTCTTTTCTTTTTTTTTCCCCCAAAATTCATGCATTTCCAAAGCTCCCAAGACACCTAGATAAATATAGACAATCACCTTCTGGCTAGGTTCAAAAGAGATGCTTTTAAAAATCATTGGTCCACTTCTGTACTTCATTAAAGCACAGAAGAAAATTAATTTTGTACATTACAGTAGACCCATTTTTCATTCTAAAGAGATAGCTTACTTATTCAAGAAGAGCCCTGATTAAAACCAGAGGTTTTTTTAAAAGTTCAACAAGTTTAAATATACTATTAGTGCTTGAACTTGATTTTATTAGAAGTCTTTAAAAATCTTCCCATAAGATACACACATTTGTTAAAAAGAAATCGTGTGTGTTTCATGTACAAGATCAATCTTCTGTCCAGTCCTGTTGGTGACCAAATTCTCAGCATGCTGTTGACAGAGAAGTGAAGGAGAGGGCAACATTACGTCCCAACAAGGCATCCTGTCACTAAGTGATCACTGCTATGGAATGACATAGATAAAGAAATGATGAAATCAATGCAACTATTCCAAATGTGCCTATGTGAAAACAAGTAGTAGGAGCAGCTACCATAATGTTCACTGCCTGGCCTTGAGGTAGGATCAGGCTTTCAATCAGATTAGCCAAGGGCCACTAGCTCTAAGAAGGTACTTCTCAGATGTGCACTGACTCGATAAGCAGTTTACAGGTAAATAAGGAGGGCAGCATTTGCATCAGCATTAACAGTTTAGCTCAGGGCTGCTACTAACCTCAAAGTTTAGTCTGTTGGTTCTTTACATTGTAACTATTCCATGATTGGCTCTGCAAAGTATTTATTTATTTAGTTATTTAATTATTTAGAGGGTTAACAAAGCCTACATAGCAACAAACAGACCACAGACCTCAGGTATTCCAGAGAGAGACTTATGGGAATACTGACCATTTTGCTTTGTACTGCGTTAAAACTGAATCAGCATCACTGGAAATGCTGATTTCCCACTTTCCTTGTTCCTACTCTTGCACTTTCCAGTGCTGTAGTCATACAAAAATGTATTCCTATGGTCCAGAAATCATTTTCTGCTTAGAGTCATTGCTTAATAAAAGCCTATGGATAGAAAAAACTTATTTTCTTTAGAATACCCTTTCTTTTAAAGAGCAATATTTCACGGAAATGTATCTGTTTCAGTGAAAACATTCAGGATGGAATTTCTAGTGGGTGTGAGAAAGAGTTCAGCATCAAAATGAACACAAGTCCCAAAGCTCCTCTCCCCTCCCTTAAAATGAAATTGCTGCTGTCTGACTAGCCTTGACTCTGGTGGAGTTCTAATAGGATAATTTCACATTTTTAGAGCTGAAAACATATGTGACAGTCCATTAAACTAGATTTAAAGCTCCTCCTAGAAAGAAAGATAGAAATATCCCAAACTGTAGTCATCATTTTCATGAATTAAAAGTAAAACTCATATACAACACAAAAAATTATACAAATCCCGTTTGTCTCAAATTAGAAACCAAGCAAAAAAGAGGAGAACAGGCACATATTCAGCCATCCTATAAGCACACCATGTCTATCACAGAAAATCTGAATCCACAAGCAGGCACCGAGGTCACTGAAGTGGGAGTCTATGGAGCCCAGACTCAGGCAAAACACAAATCTGAGGACTTACAGTTCCCTCTAAGGAGATTATTGGATTTACTTCTAACATTATACCATTTCTGTATTATACATAGATTGAAAGTCACCTCTGTGATGTGTAGAGGAAGGAGATTGATCTGGAGGAAGGAGATCAATATGGAGTATAAACAACTATGAAAGCAGGCCAAACAATTAACCCAGTCTATAAAATTTGCAAAGCCAAAAATAACTCGTTTAATTTTATGATGCAAATTCTTCTTAAAATAAAAAACATCCTGTCTTTTGAAACTGAGCTTCACAATGATTAGAAATCAAACTAGGATTAGAAGACATTGGAAAAAATTCAAGGAAGAAGGGCAATACTGCCGAGCCAGTGAAATCCCTGTTGAGGGCTACTGTGCAGGCATATGAATGTGTGAGAATTCTGTGCTTAGGCAGTAGCTAATGAAAAAAGTAATTTATGGAAATTTCTTATGTGTTGTAAATAGCACATGCATGTTGCAGCTTGTTATATTTTGGGGATTTCACTGGCTATCCCCCAGCTTATTTAGGCAGAATGTGAAAAGCAGTGTGCAGAAGGAAGTTACAAGGTCCTTTAGTAAGTAATGAGCATTTTTTCAATTTTTTCCAATGCATACCAAATAAATTGTCTCACTGTGGTGGTACTGAATGTAATAGGCAGTAATGAATAGCCTAGGCTGGTTTTGGGTAGATGCTGTGCTCTTGCCTATCTCCCTGGTGTTAGGCTGCCCCTGCATGTCACAGCTGGGGCAGAACAACAAAGGGAGACCTTTGTGAGGACCTTGCAGTTCTGGGGGGATGTATCCTGCCTTCTCTGCAATAAAAGTAACCATGAAATCCAACCTACACAAAATAGACAAGTAGGTATAGAGGGCAGGAATCTACCAAGACTCCAGCATAAGAGATCTGTGTTGCAGAAGTTGTGTTCCCTGTGCTCAGCCAGACATGGAACAGGCTCCTTTTGCCATATGCTTGCAGGAATATGAACAGAGTGAAGCACAGAGTATTTTTTAAAAGTATCTTCCTCTGCCTACCTCTTTCTAGAGGCAGACTTTCTCTACAAAGGTTAAAAAGTGTCTTTACATTTGCAAATATTAAAACTATTTGATCCTAGACAAGATGCAGCAGAAAATTTTCTGTATCCAGCAGACAATTTCCAGCTGATTTCAGTAGAGCTGGATCAGGACTTCACTGATGAGGAGGAAGATAATGATAAGAGGAAAGAGTTGCAATCCTACAGAAGGCTCCTTCTCTATAAGTCAAGCCAGTGACAAGAGTTCCATCTGATGTCTGAAATGATGATCTTTTCATTAAACAAGGTCAAACTAATGTAACATTATTGGTATGACTTTAATATGTTAGAAAAAAAAAATCTTACTACAATGGCTTCAATTGTGTATAACAAATATAAACAAAAAGTAGTGGGAAGAGATAGACCCAACAATTTCAGTATAGACTTTAGAGACAGATAACAATCCTTAAAGCTTTGTCAGCATTATCTATGAAATCAGAAAACACTAACTCTAGTTTGTTCAGCTTGAATCTAGTAGCAACAAATAACAACCAAAATGTTCCATCTTAGGTACTTTTTTTAACATTTGTACAGAAGAAGTATGATACGTGCAGTTGCATTTATTTAGGAATTAACCATTCCAAAAACTTGATCCAAGAGCATTTTTCTCCAGTTAGTTATATTAGCTTTTAATTTAAAATACCTACACCAGTTTCTCCTGGGACTTAGTAAAAGTAACTTACTGTGTGGGTAGCAGAGTTCAATCACTACTTCTGCTTGTGTAACATTAGAAAAGTTAATCTGTTGAGGGTTCATGTCTAATATGAATGATTCTAACAGAAAAGTTGAGTTGGACAAATCTTGATAGAGTAGCATTTGCCTACAGCAGAAAACACAGTGACTGTTGTAGACAATAATATTAAGTCATAGATCATTACCTGCAATTTGAGTGCTCTTGAGCAGAAAAGACTTTGATAGAGAAACTAGTACAAAGCATCTAAACCAATACCATCTGCAAGAAATAAAATTCATCAAGGTGATAGAGAAGATATTCAGAGTTCTGCAAAACAATGCAAGCATGCATGCACAGTATCTAGATGGATAACAAAATAAAACACACCTAGATGAACCCAATAAAACAAAAGAAATATCTATTCCTTGAATAGATAAATCTCAATGTAGTGTGATTAACTTGAGAATGAGAATATTGTAGATCGAAGGAATTACTACTTCACATAGTAGAAAGAAAAATGAGGAAACTCCAATTTTAGACACTAAACTTACACAATTTCTATTTCTTATCTTTAGGTCTTGATAACCTTTGTTACCTTTATAGCTTTCAACTGTGCCTACCTACAACCTGGAAAATGAATTAGAGTTGCCCATTAGTCATTTTCTAGTCTCTGAATGTTAAATCATACTTTTGTTTATTCTAACCTTCACATGAAAAACTGCTGTTAAAAATGTACAGCCCAATGTTTTACTCTTAACAGGGAAAATGAAAAAAAAAGTGACAGGTAAAATTAAATGTTTCAGATGTTTTCTTTGGAAAGTTACATCTCAACTATTTTGTGGGGGAGGATAAATGAGGCGAGATCATTTTAACATACTACCTCAATAATATATGCAGAGTGCCTCAGGAAATGTAAGAACTGTTGGCCCTATAAATGAAAAATTAAGAGGAAGACAACTATTTAATTCATTAGTCATCTATATTTCTACTTAGAATCATTCAATAACCTGAAGGCTCCAGCTGGCTGAAGATTCCTTGTGATCTCAGAAATCAGGAATACTTAACCAATGTTTTTAAGATAACATTCACTTTATTTTTCACTCAAGACACAGTTGTATAAGTTTTCTGGAATTTTAGAATATGTTAAGATCCATCTGATTTGCTGTTATTTGAAACCTGGAAATATACACAGCAGTTTTATGGGCTAAAAAAACTGTATTCCACTTCCCAGTGTACACCTCTGTTTCCAGCATCCAACCATTTCGAGCCAAGTATCTTTCAGAGTAATTTAGGTAAATAACATTTTTTTCTTAATATATAATTCTAACAACAGCTCATTTTCCACTCCCTTTTTTGGAGTACATTTATCAGTATAAAATACACTATCTTAAGCGCACATGTCCACTATTAAAATCTAACGGGCTCCTTGGCAATAGGAACTGCACAAATTACTTCCATGATGGGAAAACACCTTGAACATCTCTTTATGTCTTTCATTTGGCCCTTTGTTCAAGAAATTATTGGTCAAAATACATTTACTTTTTCTAAATTTCAAAGGAGCAGACTGTGATAACTGGTTTTGCAATCAGATATTTCAAATCATCATTGCAGGCCTTTTTGTTTTTAAGGAGTTATATTTAGGTCTGAAAGCACAGAACAAATGTTGCCATGACTCTTCCTTTTTTTTTTTTTGTTACAATATGCTAGTCAAAAAAACCATCTGAATTAAGCCATATTTGGAGGAGTCTAACATTTTAATGAATCTTGAAAAGAAAAAAAAACACAAACTTTTCAGAGCTTTTAAAACACTAATAATGACTAAAAAAATTGATTTGTAATAACCAAATCTTGTAAGAAAGATATGTTCCACCTGGAACTCAAAAGGTAAAATAAAATCATATCACCACAATGAACAATCTTTGTCCTTATTTCTGTTTTTTAAAGATATGTTTATTCAAAAATGTATTGAAAAAAATATTTGAAAATAATTTAGGAATGAGTAAGTGTTGACTACTATGACACATTCAGAATATTTTTTCTAAGTTATAAATAAAATTAAAGATGGATTTAGTGTACCTACTTGTGCTGGAAATCATATAAATTTCTACTTTAACAGCTATATTTATTTTTAACAGCTACAGAGAGCCTTAAGAAATCATGACCATGGTCAAAAGACACATGTGCATCCATAAATTTTTATGCACATTTCATGCCTATGAAACTTAGTACTAGGTGCCTTGTGTGACAAAAATTAACATGGCTTCAGAGCAGGAAAGGAAAACATATCCAGTGTTGTATTGCAAACAATAAGCTCAATATTCTGTGATGCACTCAGAATAAATCATGGAGACCTGCTAGATCTGGCCCTGCAAAGCTCCATCAGGCACATTCACCCACAGTCCCACTGAAGTTACAGGGCCTATTCTTGTGAGCACAGAATGATGGAAGCTTCAAGCTTCAGTATCCTATTTTTATATCATTAGTTCATCCCAGATCAGAAGGGCTATGCTTCTAAAACCTCATGGGAGCTGGACTCAATCATCCTTATGAGTCCCTTCAGACCTGAAATACTCCACAATTTCAGTCTTTTTACAACACACAAGACCAGGAAAAAATATAATCTAAAACAAGTAAATATAATGGCACATTACACAATCATAATCACACAAGATTTACTCCAAAGAGTGGAAGTCAAGAAACAGAACCAAAAACTGGTGACGATCTTCCTAAGGAAAAAGAAGAAGGGCAAATCTTGGGACTTTTAGCACTGTCTTAAAAATGAGAAAAAGACTTATCAGCCAGTATTCCTTGGATACTCACTAACCTAACAGATTGGAAATTTGATCACGACCTTGGCCTCCACTGTAATGTCTGTAAAAGAGATTCCTGTCAAGACTCAGGTAGTGGATCTCCTGTTGACTTTTCTAGCATCTTGCTTTTTGAGTGAACAAAGAGCACAGAGATATTTTATGCACTGTAAATTCAGATGATCTTTCACCCTCTCTCCCCTCTGTTTTAAATATGATTGTTCATGTACAATTTCTCTGGTTTTTGCCATAAATGTGATTTGATCCTTGGTACAAGATCAGATTTTTTTCCCTCCTGTTTCAAATCTGTTTGTATTGATTGTACATTATGGGGAAATGGGAAAGTTAGGTTTGAAACAATTTTTCTTTCAGAAACTTGACATCAGCTGTTACATGCTTTTTAACAGCTTTCATACTAAGCTGTGGTTTTAACAAACTTTTGAGTGATTATTATTTGAATAATGCCTACATTTAGGACTGTTTTTTCATGTTTTAAAACTTGGAGCAAATCACACTAGCACTTACTTGTTACTTTTATTAATGCACAACCCTGTTTTCGGTGCAGTTCTGTGCTGCTTCTTACCCTGCTACTCCACATATGTGGTTTTTTCCCACTTCATTCGTATCCTTTCTGCACGTTTTGCATGCTCCTTTTTTTGCATTCTCTTTTATTTTCGCGCCAGTCAGCTTTGGCAAAACTGACAGTGAATGAATGAAAGTGTTGTGAATCATACCTAAAAGCACCTGGTAAAGGTTTATTTTATGGCATCAAATAAAAATGCTGAAAAATACCTGTCAAACGATATTTTTTTTAAACTAGTAAACCAGAAGCTTGAAATGCTTGAAATGCAGAAAAGAAAAAAAACAAAAAAAGAGGTGTAAATTTACAAGAAGGTAGGCAACGGTGATAAAAAGTTATGTTGCAGAAGTTAAAAAAGGGGAACAAGATTAAATGACATTAAAAAATATCCAAGTCTTCATTTGATTATCTTTAATCTAATTATAAAAAGGAGCTGCTTAGCTCCCTGCAAAACAAGGAGACCTTAGATGGTTTAAGCAGAAAAAACAGAGGCTAGCGCAGCAAAAATAGTGCTAAATTAAAGCACTTGGAGGCCAAGGGCTTTGAACCTGGGTTTAAGCAGTCATTCCAACCTTGTGAGGCAGGGACTACAGAAGTTTGGGCTCCTGCTAACAGAGCCCTCATTGTTTCACCAGGCAGCTAGAAAAATGCTGCTTTATATCTCCTCACACCACAAGCCCAGCACACACAGCCTAGGAGGAGAAGGAGTCTGAGGGTGTGCTATCCATTGAAAAGCCATTTTTCCGCTATAAACTACCCCATGCTCCAAGCCCTGGCTCGCCAATGGCGCTAGCGGGATGTTATGATGGTGCATAATTTATAACTGGAAATTTCTGATTTATGTGGGATTTGGGGCATTTGTGTGCCCACCCTCCCAACCTTTCCCTCCTTCACTCAGCTCTGGGCACGTCAAGGTGAAACCTTCAAACTGCAGAGCCAAGGTATCCGCTGTGCTCGTGGATAAACACTGCACAGTTGAAAGTTCAGTTATTCCACACCTGTTTAATATGTTTATTCAGTAATTAAAGATTAATGCTTATTCCAGACC
Organism: Ammospiza nelsoni; assembly: GCF_027579445.1. NCBI lineage: Eukaryota > Metazoa > Chordata > Aves > Passeriformes > Passerellidae > Ammospiza > Ammospiza nelsoni. Next base: position 70,602,425 of record NC_080633.1, read on the forward strand.
AGATAAATATATACTGTACACATGCTTGCATTCTGCAAGGGACAAAGATTTAACTGTATTGGGCTACTTCAGGGTACTAAAACATGCATTTTTAAAAAGCCTAAGCCGTGTCGCATTCAGGCTGTGCTATAAATTACAATACATACATTGGTAAAAGATGCTAACACTAAGTCAGTTGGAAGAATTACCAAAGACAGCTTAGAGACAGGTCACTATTTATTTATATGGTTCATAATTATGGCTATTTGCAGAGACAGCTATGGTTCATTGCTATTCTGCAGCAAACTCAACTGAAGGCATTCGTGATGATGTTTGCATGATTTACACTTGCTGGACCTGTAATAAAATGTATTAAGCTGAAGTGCCCCAAAATATTTTATCTATATATATGTACACATATATAGATAGATAATATGTATTTGTATTTATAATTATATATATGTACATATATATATAGCTACAGATGAAAATATTCTTCATATGTATATACACAGAGACAAATTATATGTATGTACACACATATAAATTATAAACTCTGTAATAAGCTTTCCATATGCAAAAATATACATAAAATGAGACCTCAGTGGATGCATCGTCAAAGCAGTACTTTCATAATGTTTGAAACTGACTCTTCCTTTAAAAATGTCCAGTTTAATAAATAGATGTAACATAATGAATCTCACCTAATTTTTTTTTTTAATTCATAAGAGAATGGAGATAGTCTGCTAGCATCCTGTTACATTTTAAGGGAAGCTCTACACATACCTCTCATATGGCTCTTTTGAAAAAGATATATTTTCCTGGTTCCAAACTCATTGTGTAGGTTGGAAGCATCATCTTTACAGTCACAGAGGACCATGGGAATAGCTGAATCGTGTCTGTCTGCTGAATTCATACCAATTATGCCAATTCTATAATTTCAATTACTTGAGGTAATCAAATACAATTTACTTAACTCTGCTTCTTATAAAGTTCATAGGTTTATAAACAGAAGCATCTGAATAGTAGGAGATTTTAATTGTATCATTTGGGACGTTATGGTGCTTCACTAAACCTACAAAGCTGGCAAACTAGTATGCTTGCTGTGCTGAAACAAAACCACTGCTAAAGAATGCATCATTAAAATATATTTCAGGTGGTTTTATTATTTGTAGCTCCAAATCAGAACAGCAACTTATGATGCTCTTAAGGTTCAATCAAGAGGTCTTATGCAAGACTTAAAGAATATACTTCAATTAAATTATCAGTCTGTTTAATGCATGCTCTGTGTTGGATTCTGCTTTGCACTGGTAACATTTCCAGTCTCTTTTAAGAAGGAGAGTTCAGCCAGTAGCAACTTTTTTGAAGCTTTTACTCACTGCATGATTCGACCTTGCTCTGTTTCAGTAGGGGCAGACAGCTCTCTACACCTGAATGGGGAATGAGGCAAGGCATGCACGGGGGAAGAACAACTTCCAGCAAAGGGCCTTTGGCCCACTCACAGCCAGCAGCACAGAAAAGGGTCTGGACAATTGGCACATAGCAAAGGTCTTCCAAGTCCGTTTTTCAAAATTGTTTTTGCATATACATGCTGATGCCTAACACACTGATGCAGTTCTTTTCACAGAAGCTGTATACATCTTGCTTTGTCTAGCACTTCCTAGGTGACATGTTCAACAACTCAGAAAGAGGACAATATGTGTGAGTGCACACGTTCAAAAAGAACAAGTTTGCTAAAGCATTACTGTAAATTCCCAAACTGCCTCCTATGTGCAATGGCACAAATTTCTGACTGGTAATCTTGACCCCTTTCTCAGAAAAAAAGAAAAAAAAAATAGAACTACTCTCAGATTTAAGAAAATCCCCCCAAAACTGTAGTGGTATACATTTCGCAGGCAGCATGCGCAGCCAAGCACAGTGGTCCTTTTGGAACCATCAAGGTAAATGTGAGAATAAAAATCATTAAATGCAAGCCACAAAGCCACAAATTAAAATCCAAACAGCAGAATTATTTAATGTTCCTGACTTCTGAAATGAAGAGTTTCCTTCCATCACTTCCACAATGCAGCAGGCAGATGGGAAAGCAAACAGAAAGGAATTATATATGACAAAAGTCCTGAACCATTCTTGTCTTTCACAATGTGCTTAAAACATCACAGAACATCATTAACCAGGCACGAACAAAAGGTGCTGCAGATTCAAGTCTCAAATCAAGGTTTTAATCCACAGAATCACAGGTTTGGTTTAAAGGACATCGAGGACTCTGCTCGAAGCAGAAAAATGTCAAAGTTAATCAAATGTCTTGGTAAAGCATTTTATCTGGAATAATCTGGTTATTCAAATATTATTCTGGCCAAGCACCACTAGATATCTTCACAGAAAACAGAACTGTAGAGTTATATTGTACTATGTTTCCACATTGAAACAGAATGGCAAAGACATTTTTGCCATATTTTAGCAAAAATGAGACTTGATAGCTCTCTAAATTGTGTTTGATGCAATTAGTTTGTATGGAATTAGTGGGAGGATTTGTTTTGTTTGGGGTTTTGGTGTGTTTTTTGTTTGTTTGTTTTGTCTCTGGTAGTAATAGGACTGTGGAAATACAAAGCCTAAATAAAGAATGAGTTCCAGTGAGTTTATCATAGAGCACACAATTGTATGGGGTATGTACAGTAGAGGCAGACGTAAATAGAGAAAGCACATGAAAAAGTCTTCAAAGTTCTTCACTTTTGGATACATTTGGATGCCAAAACTGTGATTTCCTATGGAAAAGTATCTCTAATTTAATTCTTCAGCCTCAGAGAGATTTTATTTTTCAGAGCATAACAGATCAAACTTTTAAGTATTTCGTTAAAGGCACACAGGTGAAAACTACACATGTATGTTTCTTAAGGTGGAATATGTGACTAGCAACCAGTCACTGTTGATTTTATAAATCTTCTAAAAATACAAAAAATTCAATTGTAGAACACATAGTTCAGAACTGGAGCACATTCTTTATTAGTATACCATTAGAATACCATAGAAATGTCTCTACCAATCGAACTACTGAGATTTAATTATAAAGGGAAAACACAAGGCACAGCACAAAAGGACACTGAAATCCATCCCATGCTAAATTCCCCATTAATTCACTTTGTACTACTGTTGGCCAGGGCACAGAGGACATGAAGGGACCAACCTAGTCCTGTTAAGCTAAAAAACTGACAGAAAACGTTAAATCAAACAGATATCTCTATATTACTAGATATATTCATCTTCTCCTCCCTGGGCAAATGCCTGCTATCTTGCCTCATCTGCAGTCAGCTACACTGGATTAAGCAGAAACCTGAGGTTTAAACAGAGAGAGCACTCCTCACACTAGAGAGGTAATTTGAACTGGCGTTTAATTACTGCAGCCATCCAAACAGCAGTGAGGTAAAATGTGCTCTCAAGGGGGGAAGAGAAGCAACAACCCAAAGCCTCCAAACATGTGAAGGAGTCAAGTCTGAAGCAGCTGAGAGCTATTTGTGACTTTCTTGTTTCAGTCCTTTAGACATTCTGGCATTTTTACTGCCTGTTATCCCAGTGGTAATATGTAAGCATGCAAATAGATTAAATTGAGAAGGGGGGCACACAGAAAGGAGCAGAATTGTAGTAACTGATAAATATCAGTAATTTTCTAATAAGAGAAAAGTTTCTAGAAGTTTATAAGTAAGCAAAAAAAGTGTCAAGACAACATTCTGATGGAAAGTCTAAAGGGAAGTCTAATATTAGTAAGAGCGGGCATTCAAAAATTGGTGCTTTAAGCTACTCCATCCTGCTAATTTGAAATAATGAATATACATTAGGGATTTTAAATTTTTCTTCTTGTTTTTGTGCTTTCAGGTTTTACTCCATAACCCCAAGGGCAAAAATCTGCCCCTCTTATCTTCCAAATGGCAATTCAGATTTTCGTGAAATAATTTGACTCCAGGGCTAAGGTTTTAAGAAAAACAAGAAAATCTAAACACTCCCTGAACTACTGAGAAAAATTAAAAAAGCTGAAAATGATAGGCTTTGGCTAAAAATGTCTGTCCTTTAGAACCAGGCCTTACCATCAATCTCACAAATTTTTATGCAACAAGGATAGACCAGTTTCCTGTCAAAATTACAGGATTTGGATGTATTACTTTGCAAAGGTGAACCAGCTAGAATATTCACCATGGTTGTGTTTATTTACTTGCATAGCTAATGAAATTATGGAAAATTATTTTGTAAACATAAGCAAGTTTGGAATGCCTGAAAGCGGGCATTTTGCCAAAATAATAATAACAACAATAATAATAAAATTAAAAGCAAAGCCTCAAAAAAACCCAGAGGAATGAGAAGAATTTTTGTTCTAACTGACTTCATGGGTCCCTGCATTTCACTCTCACAGGAGTTCATTGACAGTGAGCAGAAAGCTATTTTCACTATTCTCCTCAATTCAATAACTGAAACACTGCCTCAGTTTCTCTAAGCAGAAGTTGCCATATGTCTCTCAGTCAAACAGTGCCAGGCCCAAGGTAAAAACACAAGTAAGGCAGTCACTGTAAAATACCCATTAGGTGTCATCAGAGCTGCCTGGAGTCTTATCTCAAAATAACACTAATTCCCAAAGCTGTCAAAAACTAGATAAAAGCAGAGACAAAAGATTTTCAGATAGATTCTCTGAGCCCTTGTGCATAAAACCAAACAAAACACCTTTCCCAATTTTCCACAGGAAATAGATAAAAGGCACAGTGAAACAGCCAGCAGTCCTGTGGGCTCAGCAGCTTTCCCAGGAACGCCAAAAACAGAGGCACAAGTGCCTGTGGCATTTGATTGAGACTGGAGGATAGAACGTCTCACTTCATGACATGCAGTGAGGAGCACAAACACCAGCTCATTAATCAAGCCAGAGCCTGATGAGCATTGGCCTCTTTTGCACACTGATTATAATTCTTTTTCTTGTCGAGACTGATAGGCACAACCCACCAACACCTTTTCCTTTTGATGAAAGAACACATCAGATTAATGTCTCACCCAACCATCCAGAAAACACCTACGTGATAGGAGATGCGAAAAGATAAATAACTGTAGGCAAACCCCCGGCTTGGAAAGCTTTTGCTAGTTGGCTTTGGGAGAAAGCACAACTCATTTAGAAGGAGCCATGGGAACCACCAGGTTGTTCAGCAGATGCAGCTGAAGGAGAGTCTTCTCTCTCATGAAGCAACTGCAGTGGGCCTGCTGAATTAACATGACCCTAAACATAAGTGACTGCCAAGCTGGGAACCAGTTTAACAGCACCAGTACCTCGAAGTTCAAATAGGAGGAATGCAATAGCAGGGTCACTGCAGGAACAGGCTTGTAAGGGACTGGTAAGCTTTATTAAACACCACTCATCACTCTTCGTTTTGCACAATTGTGGGAAAAGAACATTTTATAGCACAGTGATCCAGTCTACATCAGAATTGAAATGTGCAAGACAAGTCCTGTCTCTTGGAAAGAAATCACCCTGTAGCTGTGAGAGAAACCACATTTGCTTCTTTGGCAAAATACTGGTGACTCTCCTCCCACACAGAAGTCAGACAGGACTCCTATTTAACTAGATGCCAAGAATGTATTACTCTCTCTCTCTCTCTCTCTCTATATATATATATATATGTATTAAAAATATATATATGTCACTGTTCTCTACATTCTTTCTAAAGGCACCTCTAACATTACATGTGCACAACCACTTGTAACAGCACTGTGCTTGTGCTTATAGATTAAGAAGCCCAGCTCCTGACAGGCATGGGTATGGGAATGCACTACCTGAAACACACAATCAGAACTAAGATTGAACGTCAGAAAACATATGTCCTACATATCTGGATAAACTGTAAAGAAAGCAATCAAATTTATTAAAAAAACCCACAATGATATTTCAGAAGCTACACAGTGTTTGCTGAGAGGATACTCCAGATTTCATTAGAGGACACAGGATATTTTCAGTAACTAGCAAACAGTTACCTCCTTTTCTTCACAATTAGTCCTACACAAATTGAAATAAATATATTCTACTATAAAATATTACTTGGTTGTTAACTAACTATTCCAGAACAAAGTTCCAATCTTGTTTTATAAGGAAGAAATTATAACAATTTTCATTGTACTACAGGAGGTGAGATGTAGGGTTTTTTTTTCTTTTTGTTACCTGCTGCCCTGTCAGGCCTTATTATTTTCACAAAGATCTGACAATGGTGGGGTCATACTTGTTGGCTGCTTGTGACAACATTCAAAAGGGGCACTATATATCACTGAAACAGCTCACAAACTGGCTAGTCACATTATTTATTATGAGCCACACATGTGACAAACTATTTAACTCAGTGACTCCTAATAAGTCAAAGAGCAAGCAATTAGCTAACACACTATGAGGGCTGCTCGTGGCAATTTATAGATGCTCTCAAGCTGTCACAGCACTTCAAAGTGCCATTAGGGGGGAACCCCTTAATGACTCACTTGATACGACAAGCAATACACAGCACACACAGCAGCGATGAAATTGGCAGCCAGTTCTGTTCCTTGAAACTTCTTCCCTTTCCCCAACAGCTGTTTACATGTTTGCAGTTTGCACTTGTCTCCTGCAAGCTGTTCATGCTGGAAATGTGGAGAGGGAGGCACTGCGTTCCTCTGCAACAGAGCAAGAGCTGTTCAAGCCATCTCTGTGGGTACGTCCTCAGCTCTGCAGGAAGCTCGGAGAGCTGTATGGCTGGGAGACACACTGCAGGCAAAATCTGCTGGTTGCACAAAATTTCCAGCTCACTACTGGAATAAACTGAACCTCACAGAAGTTGGGATCCTTTTCCAGTTAGTTGGGATTACTTTTTGTAATAAGTATTCTAATTTATACTAAACCAAACAAGGACACTTGTAGGACATCTGAACAAAATGACCTCCAGATCTTTCAACTTCAATCATTCTGTGAAAGTAAAAATTATCACTTTGGATTCACTCAAAAACTGGGAAAGATCCAAGATTTAGAGTTCAGACCAGTTTCTCAAGCTTAGTTCTTGGCTTTCTGTATTGAATTACAGTAACTGTAATTATCTTGCATTTTCTTTTTTGCACCTCACTTAAAAACTGTATGTTCTGTCTACTGAGTTCCCTTTTGAATTTCTAGTGCCACTTAGTTAACCAACCTCCCAGCTGGAGGCACCTTGGTGAGTTATGGACAAAGGCTGAATCAAAGATCTCATAGGATAAATCAATTCAGGGTGCTCCTGTTCAGTGACAGTGTATGAGGAGCACAGGAACAAAAAATAATGTGGCAGCATCAGGCAAAAAATGTGGTGATGATTAGCAGATACTCCATATTGGAGAGTGGGAAGGTAAGGAGAGGTGAAAAAAGGAACTCGGGAAGGGGGCGATGAAATTGTTAGTTTCCAGAAACCCCAGGTGATAAAACAAAGGTTGGAGAGGAGAAAGATACAGCTTGAAATCACTGTTACCCTAAACAGAAGTCACTGCTACCCTAAATATTGTACCTGCAATGATGAGAGCATGACAAAGCAGTGCCTGGTGAGAGACAATAATTATTCAATGGGAATGAATGGCTGACTGTGAGAAAACACAACATGCTGCCACAGTTGGATGTGACTGTCCTATTTCAGAGGGTAAAAAAAGCAGATGTCAGACCTGCTTTCAAAAGCAGTCACTCCAAGCCATCCAAGCAAAGCCTCCCCCACACAAGACATGTAGCAGGAGCAATTAAACCTCCCTCTGCCACACACATTCCTTTTAAAAATGCAAAGCATCATTGACTGTGCTTTAGCATTCCTCAGCAGCCACAGCTGTATTATAGCAATTCTGTTATTCCAGATAGCTTGAGGGGAAAGTACCTGCACAGAGAAGTGTTAACCTCTGCCTTTAATTGCATGGTGACATCATCCATGAGATTTAACTTGCACTTTTGACATAACATCAGCCTTTCAGTGCAAAAGCTTAATTTAGTATACCATGCAAAAGTGTTGAAATCCTCTTCGTACAGAAATCAACAAAGTATTTAACAGGGACAATGCAACTCTAAAAACATAAGGAAATGTTTTATCTATCAGAAAAGTTTTATATTTCCAAATTCCTGAATTTGTATATTGGTAGGAATACTTTTATTAATAAATTAGTGCAAGAATGTGTTTTCCAGAAGTATTTGTGCTTCCCAGTGACTTAGGAAGAAAAAGCAAGACATTTAAATCTTCATATAGTAATATTACAATATAACAAACTGTAAATTATATGAAGGGGAATTGTTATTGGTTATGGTTTTCTTTTTTCTTTTTTTTTGGCCAGTGTTTACTAGAGTCCTTAACTACCTGACATTTCATCATTCTTTTGGCACCTTGTCTTTTTTATTTTTCTTTTTTTTTTTAATTTTGGTATCAATTAGTCTTTGTCAAGGTTTGCTTTTCATCCCATGCATCTCTGCCACACTGCTGAGCTTTTCAGAAGTTTCAAATAGAACTATCTGCACACTGTGACAAAGATCATTTTACTGCATTAATGTAATAACTCATCAATCAAATTTTAGATATGGAGGTATTACTTATTTTGTTATTCTAACTTACAAAAAGTGTTATACTCTGAGGGAAAAGTATTTCTAGACAAACCATGTTTGGGTGGGGGGGAGGCTCCAGCTTATATTAGGCATTAGAACAGCAAAGTAGAAAAGAGGTAAGAGAGTGTTTGTCAAAGTAGCACTTCTAGAACTGATGAGTTATCGATTTGACTGTCTGGCCAAAAGCCACTAGTGGCAGAATATGGATTTCATATGCTGCAGGACATGAACAGAGTTGTGATTTTTGTTGTCACTCTCGGGATTTTTGGTGCTTTCCTTAGAGCTATTCCTGCCAGGGTCATGAGATTGCAGAGGCCTCTCAGCTTTCCTTTTAAAAGATATAAAAATAAAACAAAAAATTATGAAAGTCTCTCTAGTTTCAAGAGAAAATTTAGAAGCATAACTTGAGTATTCCCTGAAAGTGCCAAAATCCAAAAAGGCAAATAAATCAACACTTACTCTTTTTAGGTTAAATAAATCATGAGGCTTTGTTTTAATCTTCTCATTTTGAAGATCCACTTCACTTTGCATTTATTTATTCATTTAAACACTGGGGAAGAAGCCATGGTGAATGTAACAAATCATAATATGGTGGGTAACCTCATACACCTCACAGGTACTTTTCATCAGCACAACAATTTCCAGTGAGAGTCACAAAATTTAGTCATACTTTAAAATACCTTCTCTTGAATCATCATGACTGCTTTTTCCCAACATCTGATCTCCTAGTAATCAAGGAAAACAAACAGCCTCCTTTTGCAAACCATTTCTAATCTGTGGAGAAAAGGACTAATAGTACAATGGCTCCTATTCAGTAACAGTCAAAATATTATTCAAACACTAAGCACTAAGGCAGAAATCCTTCAGGCTCTCCTGTTTTCTTACAAAGAGCCCCAACTTTGGCAAATGCATGTAAAGTGCATTTCTGAGGTGAGCAAAGTTAACCTCTGAACTTTGCCTTTAGATGCTCATACTTTAAAAGCAAAACATAGTAATTTTAGAAAAGTGAGCTGAAAACCCCAGGATTTGAAGGGAAGGGTAGATGGCTACATCCAGGTAGAAGAGATGATATTCTACATAGATAATCACTACATTCTTACTTTACCCTTTATATTTTGCCACTTCTATTTTGCAGACATAAGATTGTGTCCATGGCAATTTATTAGCACCTGTAACACAGGTTTATCCTCTGAACTAATATTTAGGGTACGGATTGAAACCTGTCACTAAACGAGATTGGCTGAAGCCTTTTAGCCGAGGTGCAGGGCTCAGGTTTTCAGTGATGAGAGCCTTGGCTGTGAGATTTGCAACTGGCAACTAAAAGCCACTAGAATTAAAGAAAATTGTGCCATACATTTGGTGGAGTCTTAATTTTCTGAAATAAGCTTTCAACAAATGTTATAAGAGCACAAATCCCAATTAATACATGAATAAGGACAGCTTTAGGTCTCGTCTCTGCAATTAAGACATTCCATTTTGCCAGTTGTGCTTTAAGGAGAATCACTCACTGTAGTCAGTGAGCTCTTCCTCATGGAACAAGTGCCTACATCTTCCACCTTTGGAAGCAAAGAACAAGCCCTTCAGACATGTCTGAAAGGACAGCCTTTCTCTGTCCTATCAAAACTTGTCATCCTCTCTTGAATGCAATTAGTTCTTGGTTACTTATATTATTTTCTTTCCTCTGACCAGGATTTTTTCCTAAAGTAAATTTCTTCCTTCCCCCACTCCACCACATACTTTATCCCATTTTCCCTCAGGCATGTTTTAAAAAATGGCTGGTTCTGACTGCTAACAGCATCTCACAAATCCCCATCTGTTTGTTCCTTCACAGCTCCATTATTCAGATCAGATTGAGTCTTCATCTTTCAGTAGCTCTCTCGATATTCTTCGCGCCACACGTTCCTGAAGTGCAATGTCTTTATTTAATGCCTACTGATCTCCTTTCCACACTGCTATATTTCTTAGCCTGTCTCAAATTACCACACTGGTACGTTCACTGGATATTTGCTGTAGCTGTAAGATGCCATGTGCATAAAGAACACACATACCTTGAAAATCACAGTAAAAAGACACAAAAGGCATGTGGAACGCATTGTTAAATGATGTTAAGGATAGTATCTGGTCAAATTCATAGCACATTCAACTTCATGAACTAATCCTGAGAACTTCAAAATCCTTAGCACTACCTAAAAAGCAATTCTCCTGCTTTGCAGTGATAGACAGCAATTCAGCAAATTAAAAGGGCAAAATATTAGCCACTCTGCTTGACACAGACAGCTTTCAGGCCAAACGAGGTCAGTGGTTACGCAGATGGCCCACATTTGAACGGGTCAGCTAACTTCTAGCTAAATGCATCATAGAGCCATGTTCCTTTCCCATCAGATATGGCTGCTTTGCTACCTTCTTCCAAATATTCCAGCATAGTCAGCCTCAGAAATCATTAGCTCTGCTACCTCAATGCTGTGCAGAAACCAGTCAGCCTAAACTACAGTAGAATAATGTTGAGTGCCTGTACAGGAGTTTATTAGCCCAGATAGCGCAGAGACTGCATCTCATTTGTGAGGAGAATTCTTGGTGAATGCAACTGTCTGCAAGGACACCCTGCTTACCAGAAGTTGTTGCTGAAATGTAATGCTGCACAGAGTAATCTGGGGTTTGAATGGGTGCTGCAGACACGCTTGCAGAGAACATTGCATGAAGTTGCTAAAGAAACTTCCAAGTGTTTTGTTCGAGCAGCCCAGCAAGAACAACAACTGCCCGAAATCAAAGCACACAGAAATCACCAACAAACTTAAAAGGCAAACAGAACCCATATGCAACACTCCTGCATTGTTAGGTTTTGGAGGTTTTTTCCTTCTTCAACAGCTTTGGGTAGAAAGGAGAATATTATCTTCGTAAGAAATCCTGCCAGGTCAAACTGAAATCTGAGGATTCATATTACACCATATGATCAAGAGCATTTGCTTTCATCTCAGGCACAGCAGGGACGAGGCAAGAATCATCATTCAAGATTTGAAAAAAGAATGAGCAGCAAGTGTTGGCGCAGCGAGTACTCTAGTGGGAACGGAAGCAGAGCAGAACTAGCAAATATTGTTTTGCTTGTTTGCTTTCCTGCTTGCTTTCTTAATAAAAGAACCTGCAGTGTTTGTCTGTGTGTGTCTAAGTGCATGCATGCAAAATTATGTAGAGCAGAATGGATTATTTAGAGAGAGGTTTAGAGACAGGTTATTTAGCTCTATCAAATCAACTCTATTCAAACCTAGGCTTTGAACACTGAATTTTTTTAATGTATGGTAAATATGTCCACAAAGAACAGCCGATTTGTAATAATGCCTGATCGGCTTCAGCTGTATTTAAAAACCACACAACTGAAAAAAACCAAAGCTAACCTTCCATAAAACCTTAGGTTTGACTTCTTGTGCTCCAGGACATAAATGAAACTCTAAAACAGGGAAAGAGGAAGAAATTTTCTCCATGACGCATTTATTCCACAACTGCCCACTCCAAGTTTCTTGTCCTCGGTAGGCACGGTGAGCTGGCAGCCCTGGACTGAGGAACGTCTGGGTTGGGCTGCTACAGCAAATCTTATATTTAAATGTACAAGTGTTTGTCCCTTCAGTAGTCTGGGTCAGACCTGCTGTATTCAGCAATGCAAAGAAACTTTTAATTTTGCTCTGACTTTAAAGAACGTGAGCAAGCGCATGCGGGTGAGAAGGATTTGTACCACGCTTTACAGCAGTTTGTGGAGAAGATTAACTAGATTTGTCCCTGCTGAAAGGATTATATAAAGATTAAAACATTCACAGTAGAGAAAAGCATGTAATACATGAGGGTAATTTACACTAAACCCATTATTAAGGAGATGAACACATTTAATTAAAAAATAAAAAGACAGGACAAAACCTGAGTCATGAAGAAGTGAGATGGTACCCCTTTAAATAAGGACAGCCTTCAAATAAAGCTGTGGTAGAAGTTATTTCTTCACCAAAGTGGCATTTTTGCCAACAAGACTCTTGGCAGCCTTCAAGGGTCGACACTAGCACAATTGACCAAATATGGTTGGGAATTTGAAAACATTGAAGATATTAGCATTTGTTCCTGAGTCTAACATAACACAGTCCAGTCTTGCCACCAGAGCCTATAACTATTAAGTGATAACTTAAGCATTGGAATGCAAATAATCCACTGGTTCACATTAGAGTCATTTCCATTTGTTGATGTTCCCAGTCCCCTCCAAATCCTGGCAGTACCTTATTTGACTTCTGAGGGGAGCAATCCACAGGAAACATACTAAAAAGAGGCTAAATTACGAGAGCAGAAGTAGATGGTGGTTTACTTGCAGAGAAGGGAAAAAAAGATGATACATTAAACTACACTGTCCAGAGTTACTTGACCTCAAACTGATTGCTGTTAAATTGCTTGAATTGACGTTAGTCATTTACCTACTGGCAGCTACTCAAGATTTATCTTTACAGGCTACAAGGTTTCATCATTTGTCCTTAAACTCCCTGCCAAATGTTAACTTTCAAAATACTGGTTTAACTGTGAAGTGTGGGGAAGCTTTGCTGAAGCCAATGAAAAATGAATGCAAGTACAAGATAAAAGACAAAATACTTAAATTATTTGGCACCTCTCCTCTGCGAAGCTAAAAGGATGCTCTGAATACTTAATGGATAAAGTGGGATAGCACAATAACTTTTAAGGAACAGTCTGTGATCTGAAGTCGCCTAAACTAGAAATGTTATAATGGGCATCTGTGTTGGAAAAATAATAAGGGTCTATAATTTATTAGATTATACTAAACAAAAATTAAATTATGGTGGAGATAAGTTTTATGCTACAGAGACAAGTGCTATTACTTCTCATTTTAAAGGGAAACAAGAAAAGTCACCCCAGGGAAAAATGAAGTCCTCCCACACTTTTAACTACACCTTTATCTAGCACATATATCAGTTTTATGTGTCCACACATCCCAGCAAAGAATCACGACTTTTAGTTTAAATCTGCATTCAGGCAGATATAAGAAACAGGAAGATCAGCAGCAAAAAAGCACCCCATGAATAGTACCCAAAACAGGGATTCCAACAGGCTCTGTAGTTGTCATCAGGGTATTTTTTATTGGGGAAAAAAATATTATAAAATGACAGTGACCTTACTGAAAACCTATATTCTCCAACATTATATTTTTATGGAGAGTGAGCAGCTGCAGGATTCAGCACTTTGCTGGACTGTATCCTGAAGATATGCCCGAGAGACCATCAAATTATTCCTCTAATACTCTTCACAGCTGACTTTATTTCTTTCTTACTGGGGCCAATAAGTGATGAATACAAAGATAAAATGCAAGTGTCAGACACTGAACTCTGTTGAAACAACCTCCACACCAGCCTGAGCTCTCTGTCCCATAATCCAGTCAAGTGCAGCATTAACCAGAGGGATGGCATTAAAGCCAGCCCATGGCAGAGCACCTTAGCTGAACTATTCCTGAAGAGCCCAAAATTATAAATATCTTCATAGTTTGATGTATTTCCTGAGCCAGTGCTCCCTGCAGAGCTTAACAGCTAGGATAAACCTCCATACCCAAAAGAGGTACAAGGGCACATTTTCTAGGACCAACAAAAAAGGTTTTGCCTGAGAAAAAACATCAATTTGTTCCTGATATGTGCCATATAATAGACCCAATTATTTACTACGCTATTCCCCAGAGCACCCAAACCAAAGAAAAACTGAAAATCCTGAAGCTAACATTTAAATTATCAGACACATCAGTCTCTAAAGATGTTCTACTGGATGTTAGAAAACCAGAGTCTGCCTGGAAAATGTTTGGCCTATGTCTTTTCCCCTAATTTCATTTAAAAGTAAATTAAAAAAGAAAGCATTTTTCAAGAGCAGCCTGTTACTCTAGGCACCTCAGTTCCCGAATGCTCCAACTTCAGGTACCGAAAAAGGACTTCATTTCCTGAACTGAATGGTCCTCACATTTTGAACAGGCAGTTTGTGCACCAAAATGGCAGCATTCAAGATTTAGAGCACCAATCTCTTTAATGAATACAAATATAATTTAGGAAATTGTTACATTTATGTTCTGAGTAGAGGAAACTAGGTATATTCTGCTCCTTCTTAAGATTACTGTATATTAACATCTGTGTTGACAAATTCCAAGCTCAGCAAAGGGATTGTCACAACTTCTATGGACATCCAATGACTTAAAAAAAAAAAAAAAAATCATGGTGTCTGGATGTCTGTAAAGACAACAGAGCTCTTTAGGGCTCAAATACTCTATACAATTTTTAATATATGGGATGCTGAATGAAAAAGCTCAAACATGAAAGGTGTCCTGAAATTACAGCTGCTGTACTTTCCCAAAAGCAACATTTCAACAAACTTCAGATGAGTTTCCAAGCAAGCTACGAATGCCAGCAATGACTTAGATTCATTTATATCAGATGGCACTATGCAGATGAAACTATAACTTTTGGTATAGAAATACCACTGCAACATGAAGCAAAAGTATTTGAACAGGCATTAAAAAAGAACTGTTAAAAAAAAAGTGATCTGGGTATACTTTCACACTTAATAAATAACGTTTTATAAAACCCCTGGAGATTTTTGTAAAGCTAGAATTAAAAAAAAATAAATCTAAACATCCAATAATTTATTGGATCTAATAGGAGAAAAATGTTTCTATTTTTTTTCTATTTTTTTACACGTTTGCAGTTTAACTCAATTTACCGAAGAAGTTCTTGCTCAAGAATTATTTACTTGAGTAACACTCAAGCATTCCCTTCTTCCTCCCCCTTCCTCAAACTCCTAGAAATTACTCGAAAATGAGAACATCGCATTCATTAAAAAGCAGAAAATAACATTCCCATGGAAAAGGTAATTCTGCTTGATATCTTAATTGAGAGATTAGACTTGAATGCCTCAATAGTCTGTGTAAGCTTGGTTGCCAGAGTCTAAACCAGGCTTCAATTTTAACAAATGATTATTTGCATAACATCCCCTTTTTTCTTTGGCATAAAAGCAAGTATATGACTTACTTTCCCATCAAATATGCTAATTGGCTTAGTCACATTTGTCTTCCTAATCTATGTTAGCAATTATTTTTAAGAAGCTTCACTTAATGCATAAGAAATTGAATCAAATGACAACATACATTTTGTATACAGACTTTTCAACTGCTTTTCTCATTTCCTTTTTGTTCCAAGACACTATTCAAAACATTTCTAGAGTAACAGAACCATCTTTCATAGATAAGAAAAAAGGGTATAAGTGCCTCAGGAGAGAGAGACAGAAAAAGAATATAGATGTATTTTAATGCCAGTATTTTTTCACTTTCTAAGGGAGATTGGAAAAGGTATGTACCCACAGAATTCAACAAATCTTGCATTTCCACTTCCCTCATTTCCCTGCCACAAATAACAGCTAGAAGAAAATGCTAGCTTCCAAGAAAGAGGGCAATTAGAAAACAGACATGAATCCCACAGGAAATCTAAATTCTCTGTTTCTAAAAGCACACTAAAAAGAAAAAGTCTGGAGTTCCATCCAGTTTTAAGGTGCAGATCTTAAAAAACTTTAAAATATTAAGTATAGAATTTCTGAAATACTTTTGTGGCCAGCACCTTTTATCACAGGCAATTTAAGATACCCGTAATAAAAACTAAAGGTATTCAAGGGCAAAAACATGCATAATAACATTAACAAAATTAAAACATCAATAAAAGGTAACTAAGGTTGTGGCTAAGTATATAAAGCCACAAATTCAGGATATAGAATATATACCTCTTTGCTTAAAAAAAATCAGAAAAAAGGGTAAGAATCTTCTTTTTGCACCAGCATTTTAAAAAGAAGTGAGCTTTCAGTTTAATATTATTTTATTCTATTCTCACTTCTCAAAACATTCTATTCTCAGAATGTTTTGCAGTGTGCTACTACCATTCTTTAATTAAAAAGCAAAAAATATCCAACTATTTCTAACAGCTGCAATGTTGTTTCTGGATCAAAATATCACTAATATTCAACAAAGCATTGCACAATGCTTTTTTTTTACTGAGAAAAGTTCATTGGAGAACCCGTTCCAGAAGCACCAGAGGTGAAGCAGTCTGCTCATTTTCTTTGGGCATGTGAAAAAGAGGAAGAAAAGATGCTGAGAGAAAGAAACCAAAAACTCAGCTGGCAAGATCCATGACAAGCAGCTGAAAGAGGGATCTTGGGATAACAGTGTCGTCATCAGTGTCCAACAGTTTTTTTTAAAATGAGCTCTCACATTTTTTCTCCATGATAAGTAGCTGTTTCCAGAGGTCCCCTCCCATTCCTCCCTAAGTCCCTACCCAGCAGCCTTATTTCATGTGTCTGCAATAGTTTACTTTCTCATGTAGTATTTTCTTACCCTGTTCTTTTTGCACTCCCTCCCACTTTCCATGTCTATCTAAATGTGTCACATCCTCATGCTACACCTCATGGCTGCACCATCATCTCCTTCAGGAGTTCCTGCAGAACTGGGACTGGGATTGTGGTCTGGGTCTGAAAGAATGGGCAGTGTGTAAAATAAAACATCCATTTCATGATCTAAAAGGTTTGCTCAATCAGTAATTGCTTCTCATAGTCATACTTCAGAAACAGCTCAGTAGTAGGCAGCTTGCACTGAGAGCTTGTTGAGTGACAAGGAGATCTCTAAAACATCTGGGAACATAATTGGATGATGAGCACTTTTGAAAACCTGTCCTCAGTGCTTTTACCTCCCTGAAAAAGTGCAGACTATCTGCGCATGATTTTAGAGCTGCTGACTCCCACAGTGCAGTAGTACGGGTCAGCCTCTCAAAGCCGACGCTGAAGTGAACAACTAGCATGAGTCAGCTGTTCCCAAGTGTCAATTGCCCCAGCACTTCTGCAGCAATGTGCTACATGTCCATATAATTGAGATTACATGGAAAAAATCTGAGATTATCATACTAGACATTTTTCCTAAATTACATTTCTTCGCTGGTGGAGAGAGTTGCCAAAACCCTTTAATAAAAATAAGAATTAACACAGTACAATAACAATAGCCAGAGCCTCTTCTCCCCAAGTGCAATAACCAGAATAAACATTTTACCCACATAATAGTCCCCTATAAAACTTAAAAGAAATAAACCTAGAGAAATATTTGAGGTTTTTTACGTTAACATATCATACATTCCTAGGCTAATTTGTTTAAAGCTAAACACAAGGGACAAGGAATTTTATTTTCTAATCCTGCATTATTTTTGATATAGTGATTTAACTTACTATCATCTTTTAACATGAATTTCTACTTTTATAACAAGAAAGACTCTTTTTCTTCTTTCTTTAAGGAAAAAAACCCTTATGCAAGTGTTCACCAGTAAACAAAAGCATAAATCCACTTCATTATAAAGGCTCATCTACTTAACAGTACAAGATGATAATATTTTTAAACTTCTTTTTTTACCCATATACAGACACTGACATGTAATTGTCATGATCCTGAACTTCAATTTTCATATCTGAGACCTTCTAAAATTATGATGATGAACAAGATTTTAGAGGGAACATAAGCTTTTGAAAGCAAAGAAAGAGAAAAAATGTACATGTGGTGAAGGTAATGATGCATACAGGCACGTGTTTGAAGTTATTAGTTAAATTGTCAGCACCAGCCAAGAGAAAAAGATTTCTCTTTCCCCTCCTTTGGAAATCAAATAACACTTCCTAACTAAAATTATTCGATGGACCAGATTTTCCTTTCAGGGCTGCATTCTGATCCTACTCATATTTGCAAAGTATTGGGGAAAAAAATTCCACCCACACACTCAAAAAATGTATGAATGTAGCTGAGGATGGTCATATGAAAAACTGCTTTTCTTCTTCTTCTTCCTGGTGGTATCTTTGTGACTTTCACTAGCCTTAAAAAACATACATCTCTTCTTACCTTCACTAAGCTGTAAATTAGTTATTTACAAATAACAAATTTTAAGAGACTCTTGGTTTTGGGTTTTTTTTCCTAATTCTACTACAAACAATGGAAATAAATCCATTTTCATAAATACAAATATAGTTCACCGGACAAAGTGTTATGTGGGCAAATAAGTCTCATGCTTTGCTCCCTAATTATTGTGATCTATATGCAGGATCAAAAAATATTTACATAATGACAATGTATATGCATACTTTCTTAGTTGCAAGACCAGACTCTGAGTGTTGCCTATTTTGGAATTCTAGTCTTACCAAAGGGCTTTCATTAACATGTCTGTCTCTATAAACTCCAATACATGCTAAGGCTTTCTATAAAAGTGCAACAATAAATCCATACTTAATCAACCCTTTGTTGAGCTGCACACACATGGACTCTGTAAAATACAACTCAGATCTAATGGCAGGACCTCTGTTCATAGCTCCAAGTTCAATGATGTTTAAGACCTGAAGTGTTACTATTTTTTACCCTGAGCCATGTAAACATGAACATTTGATGCCTTGGACTTCTTTGATTAGACATGCATTCTCACCACACAGCTGCAAACATTTTTTTTCCTTCCTACTATTGCTCCCAGATAAAACCAAGTGATTTTGCCTCAATACTAAACACAATCCTGGTCTTCCCTGCCAGTTCACCTCCAGCTGCCTGTACAGAGTTTCACACTAAGCCCCTTGTTTATATCAGTGCTGCAATTAAGCCCAGGCCAAGAAGAGAAGTCCCTCAGAGGGTAGCAGAAGTGCAAGGCTAAGAATTGATTTTCAACTTCTGCAACGTAGTCCATACACATCCTTTCAACCCTAGGAAAAAAAAATCCTCAGCCAGATCACCTGACAAACCACCTTTTTTGTGTGTGTTTGTACAGGTTTTGTTCTTTAGTTTTGTTGTTTTTTATTTTGCTTTCAGTGGCCATTCTGGGGGCATTTTTCACAAGTTGAATCTTGTTTCCAAATTGGCCAGTGAAAAGTTTTAGCCATGTTGAAATCGTTTCCAGGGCTAAATTGGGAAACCTGAGGCAGCTGGGCAATCTTACAGCTGGCTGAACTGTGGCTTGCAATAAAAGGCAGTGTGAATAAGGTATATTGAAGCTAAATTGGATTCCTGTGAAGGGCCATTTATTCTGAAGGGGGGCATGGGGGGAGGCATTAATGAACAGAAATTAAATTAGCTGAACCAGGCTTTTAAAAATATACTGAAAAATACCTGACCCGCTATGAACCTTTTAACAAAGCAGGAACTTTGGGCTAGCAGGACCAGTTCAGCTGAGCTTTACTTCCCTGCCAAAGGTACAGATGTCAGAGGATGTACAACTACTCCACCTGATAAAGAGCCAGGCTTATTGATGGGGCAGGTTTTATTTCTGTAACCTGAAGTCAATGCAGGACAAAGTCATTGCTATGGGAAATCCAATGTAAAACAATATGCAGCCCAAATACAGAGCTCATTTCAGCTGATGAAAATACTTAATTATCCAATCAGCAGATAGTTAGGGAAAAATAAATGTGTCCTTTAACCCTTCTTGCCAATATTCTCTTCCTGAAATACAAAGAAATTGTGGACTACCCTATTTTTTGAAGAGATTATAGATTAACTTTGTAAATATTAATATCATAATTAACTTGAATAATATTTTACTTACACTCTCTACTCTCATCTGGGATCTTTTTCAATGAAAGAAATGCTACAAAATTATTAGAATGGCTGATTTCAGAACTGGAATACTAAATTTCTTTGGGAGGATTTGGCTTATTTGTGGTTTTTTGTTTTGGTTTAGTTTGGGGGGCAGGTGGTATGTTTTTTGTTTGGTTAAGTTTTGGTTTTTTCACCCCCAATTCTTATTGAATGAAATAGCAAAACTGCATATTCCTGAAAAGCTAGAGCTACTTCACTGATATAATTAAATCTGTCGTAAAAACCACTTGGCTTTCACAGTTTTCTTTTGAATTGTAATCCACATTACTTCTAACTTGTCTTTCTATTACAAAGGATAGTACTGTTTTTGAAATCCTGCAAATCTGTACACATGGCTCCAGAATTACAGTACTTGTAATTAGCTATAATAATGCCTACTTTACATCTTAACTACCATTACTAGTAAGCTTAGCTTTGTAATCACCTGTGTAAAGCTTGTGTCCATTTTACAGACATGAAATGCAAGAATGAAGACTGAATTATATCTTGCTCAGACATTTCTTACACCTGATCTGCAGCAATCCATTTGGTGGCCACAGCATTTTTAAAGTAGAGAAACTCTTCTGAAAAATATGCTCGGGAATCAGATGTTCTCAGTCACATTTGTTGAGGTAAATTTCCAGGGAAACCAGTATATTTTGCCATTTTTTGCCCAAGTGTGAGAGTTTTTTAGGGTGGGGCAATGGTTTGCCAGTTTCCCCTCTCTTCTTGCCAAGAGGTGCCACTTTTCTTCTCCTCCCCACCCCTGCCCCTTCCAACCGTGAGTCATAATATTATGAACTTGATGATGGGAGAAATCAAATTTTCCATCACTACACAGTAATCTTTACCTTGGTATTATTCATCATCCTCCCAACCCAAGCTCCAGCCACAGGACAGTCTGTTTCTACAAAGCCAGTCTCAACAGAGATACCTACAGTATATCTGGAAATAGAAGCATGATTTATGTGTCTGTTTAGTGACATCTTGTTTGGGGCACAGGGAGTGAGTGAGCTGCAGGCATCATGAGCTGTATCAGCAGCTCAGCAAACTCCCTGCAAGTTGGCATCACATCAGATATTAAAATGCCTTAAGTATGGAATGGATTCTCTATAGATATCGCATCAGGCTGTAATCATCATTTAATAAAATAAATTGGGTCATACTATACATGCAAAACACATTGCAGTTAAGAATGGGCAAAACTTAAAATGTCTTAATTTTGTTTTGTTTCTCAATGGAAATGTATCATTTACACATTGAGTTCTTGCTTGAGTTTTATGTGTGGGCAGGAAAGAAAAAGAAAATTATTTCTTAGGGTCTCTGCAGATATTTGTTGTTGTATTGATTGGCTCCTGTGGTCAATACAACATTATATTTGTTGTATTGATTGGCTCCTATGGTCACTGTTACCTGCCTGAAGGTGGCAATAAGTGCTTCTAAAGTTTACACGTCCCCTGCCTCCATTTCAGTTTTGAAGTTTTCAGGCACATTTCCTAGAAGAACAGAACATTCCAGACAGGCTTTTGTACATTTGAGGATCCCCTGATTGAAACTTTTCCATACCCAGCCCTCAACTGAATATGTCTAGGAAGAGGCTACCAGGCATTTTGATTTATGTTCTGAGGAGCACAGGTCCCTGTTCTGAGATGAGAAGGAGGCAGCTGAGAAGAAAGCCTTTCCCCAGGACAGCTCTGTGTGATGCTCCAGATTTCGTGGCTTTCTCCATCCTAAGTGAACCCCTAGTCAGTTTAAATGCATCACAGTGCAAAGATCCAAGTAGACACACTGCATGTCTCTTCCCAACAGGCTTTCCATGTGTTGTGAGGATTGTGGGACTGAAAGCTCGGGTGCAGGACTGCATCAATTTGCACTGGGAGCTTGCAGTAACTCCTACTGCAGATTCTCCATGTTTTCATGCTGTGAATTTCAAATTTTCTTTCCCTGAGTAAAATCCAGTTAAAAGAAAGGGAATTCATAATAACTTGAGCCAAATACAATTTTTCCAGAACTGGAACCTCCATGGCCCATCAGTGCGTGCCATGGCCCAAAGAACAGTGGAGAAATGTTTGGTCTGGCTCACCTTTCTGGTTTTTGGAAAGGACTGCATTGCTTTCCAACAGAGAACAGCTGAGCCGGTAGGTTTTATGCAGCAAGGAACCCCTATGTGGTGGCTTGTTGAGCTAACTGCCAGATCTTCTGTGCCAATGGTAAATTAGTGTTCATTCTAACTACTTTCTATCATTTTTTTAAAAATACTACCAAAATAAATCTAAAAAACTAATCATTACACAACAAGCATATAGAGGGTCAACTTCCACAGCCCTGCAAACCAGACAAAAACTGCTGAACAAATCTAAAACACAGAAAGGAGACTTTCCTGGCATTACAGTCACCTCTGAGCAGCATCACTATCCTGCCCTGGAAGACACACAATGCCTGGAGGGAGGGAAGGAGGGAGAAGCAGTCCATACCTGATCCCTGTATCACCTGGCCACTGGAAATGAGTCCAGGGGCCTAAAGCAACTTGGGAGTGGTGCAGACTGCAGCCAGCCTCAAAGGAGCACTGCAAACACAAAGATGCTGTTACCCCTTCCTTATGACACCACAGGGCAAATTCTGGGCACAACCAAAGACCTTAATTGCAAATTGAACACTAACTACACATGCTAATAACTTACATGCTGAAAAATGACATTACACGTTACAAACAGAATATGAACTCTGGCTAAATTCTGTGTAAAACTTTACACCGGGGCTCCAACATCACTTGTCAAAAAGTGAGTAGGGTATTTTTATAATTTTTCCTACTTTCTGTGTAAGGTTAAAAATGCAAGAAAACATTCCCTGGTATTGGGAATACCAAGGGACTCCTAATAATAATGATATGAACAGGCAACAACATGTAAAAAAATTTGAAACAATTTTTAAAAGCCAAGTTACTAAATTTAAACAAAGTTAACAGATCTACTCATATATTTTTCTAATCCCTACATGTTTCATTATTTTACCCGTGATAATTTTCATCACTTCTCTGTTTTGAAAGGAAATTTTTTTTATATAAAATGCATTACAAACAAATGAAATGCATTGACATGCTTCTCTTTCTCCATCTGAATTACCCTCTCTAAACTGTTGCTAAATTTCTCCTAGTAAAAACATTATTACAAGGAAGGGACTCCTCACCACCCACTCAGCTCCCAGAAGCCAAGGGAAAAAACTTAGAGATATTGTTTTTCTAATTTGACACTGATACTCTCTGGACCTAAAAAATGTAGCTGGGTCCAGCATGCATTTTTAATGGATTTGTAAAGAATTAGCTCAAGCATTACCAAGAACTAACTTCAAGCTTATACTAATTTTTTAAAACATGGCATACAGGACAATTAATTAACTACTTTTTTCCTTCCTTCCCAACCTTGACATTTAAAATGCTCTATTTTTTAAGGAAAGAAGTGTTCTAGGGCTGCGGAGTAATCTCATTTCTACCTTTTAATACATATCATACTTACTATGGAATTCCTACATTAGAAATAAGAACAATCAACCAAAAGACCTCAGTCAACTTCATTTCAACTTCATTTGAAGCAGAAACATGATTTTTTTTTCTTTCTCCCCTCCAGCTAATGATGAATTATTATATTAAAATGTATATTCCAACTTCAAAGAAAAGCTAGTTGTTATAAAACAGAGGCATTCAGAATTAAGTTTGAAAAGATTTGACCTTTTGCACACAAAACTAACACCTACATGAATGAAGTACTGTACTAAGTGATGATATATGATGGATCATTTAAAATGTGTGTATGGAACGATGCACATTTTTTAAGGCAGGGGCAGATGGTGGTTACAGCACCTCCAACATTTTCCAATTACTTTGTTTTTTCTAATATATCCAGACCATAAAAATATTAGAAGAGTCCTTGAACTTTAATAGAAGCAGCACTTTTCAAATATTAAAATAAACCTCAAAAATAGATTTCAGTTAAGATTGATGTTCAAAAAACTTAATCCATAATAGCTCAGACAATCCCCTTCACCCTCTCTTACAGAGTTTAAGAGTTGCAAAGGAAGAGAGAATAATGAGGGGTTAGACCCAGAGTTGTATCCCAACGTGTTGGATAGAAGTTTAACCCTATTTTCTTAAATTTAACATATGCGCCGAATACAAAAAGTTGTTCCACCCTGATCTGCTTTGAAGACAGGCCCAGTCAGATGCAGGATTTTGGTTTTGCCCAAACTCTAACAAAAATGGAAGAAATCTGAGACTGAAGATAACATGAAATCTACTACCTCCACAAAGAGCTTAAAAGTAAAACGGGGAAAACAAATACAACACTATTAACACTTTTATAATGAAATTAATATTTCTTTCAGTCTTTATCAATTTAGATAAAACTACAGGATAAGATTTCAACTAAATGCACACTGGGCTGACAATGGAGCACATTTTCAAAACAAAAATCAAATAAGAAATGCGCTGGAATTGGACCCCAGTGTGAAGTGAAACAAAAGTTCCCAAACACAGCTCCTTTCCAAGTTAGGCTGCAAACCAGGAACACATGGAGAGAAGAAAAGGCTGTTTGTATTGTTCCAGGAAACTGGACCAAGGATTATTCCATAATTGCATTAAGCAAATACAGTATAATATCTTACACAGTGAAAAGTTCAGAGACACCATAGGCCAAGTGATTGACTGATCACATTACACTGAGTCCTGTAAGCCATTAATTCCTTAATTACTACAGTTATAAGCATTTGACACCAATGCTATTGTGTTCAATGGCAAGGAAATGGAGAAACATCATCGTGTGGTATTTTCACTTCAAGTAATTTTTTTTTTTTAATATCCACATTATCAAACTAAGGTCCCATCATGCATATATTTAGGATGCTCATAATTTTATGAGTTGTACACAATAAAGTCTGAAGCAAAGATAAAAGATAGCCTTTAAGCACTCTTACTGACGTGACAGAGCTGACACACACACACGCAGACACACACTGGCGTTTCAAGATGAACGTAAGCTACACCAAGCAATTTCCAGTTTCCACAATGTAGGCACTACTTACACCTTCCAAAAATCACATTATTATTACCCTTCCTGACAAAAAGACCCCTCAGGCAAAGTTCTCCCATGGGTTTTCAAGTCAACAGGAACAGCTGGGTTTAATGTCACTGAGACCCTGATGAGAGAATGAGAAGAGTTTGTTTCTGCTTTCAGCCCTGCAAAATTCTTCCTCAGTGGCTGTAACAGAAGTCAATAATGCATGTCCCAAGAAGTTTGGCCTGGATATGCCCAGGACAAGGCCAGCTACCAAATCTTTACACAGAACTAAGTGCCTAAAGGCTGCAGGGGAGATGGGAAAAAGTACTGTACTACTATAACATCAAGCAGATACAGCCTGATGTAGAACTCCAGCTGCTTTCAGAGTCCCACCAGGAAGACAAAGTACCTGTACCATACACACAACTTCCTTGTCTGTCTGTCTGTCTGCCTTACAGAGACACAGCATCCAGGCTAATTCGAACAGGATATGCAAACTGTCCACCTATAGGTTAATGGTTCTGCATCTACCCCACTAGAGAGCTGTGCAGCCATCACAAATTAGCATAATTCCACTGCTTTGAATGGGATTGACTTCCATAAACTGGATTGCCAGTTCTCAAACTGGATTGCCAGTTCTCAAAGGAAGGAAGAAAAGATTTATTTCCGAAAGTGCTAAGGACAAACACCCCAGCACAGGACAGCCAGGAGGCACTCCTTGTGCTGTTCATCTGGGCTCAGCGTTGGGAGATTCAAGGTTCAGCAATACTTCTCACACCAGAAAGCTGTCGCCTTTCCTTCTGTACTGCTCATCTCTTTTTAGCTCTGCAAGTATGAAATAAAGAACATCCCTGGCTGCCTCCCAAAGGGGTCTCAGCCTTCCCAGCAGGAAGAACGGGGACGACGATGAGAGGGCCTCCTTTACAGGGAGGGCGAAAATGAGGAAAAGGGGGGATGGGATCTCAGAAGAAAGGACAGGGATGGTAGGGACCACCCAGGAGATAAAGAAAACATGGGTTGAGGGGAAAGCTGGGGAAGCTCCTGAGCATGTACAGTAGCTAATTGTTAAATTTTAACCATTTAGCCTTTAAAATCTTTTTTTCTCCCCCTTTCCTTTACACTCACACAGAGCAAAGGCATAGTTCGTGTTCAGAAGTAACAGCTTGCAAAGACATTTAAAACTAAAGCAGATTTTTAAATTTAGCAGAGCTTTCTTAGTGTTTTCTAATCCTGGCTCAAAGGTTGAACTTTGTTAAAATTTGTTACAAACAAGAATCTTAAGAAGTTCCCAGACTTTGATGGGCTTTGCTAAATTTAAACGTACAGTGAAATTTTATAGGAAATTACAGACTAAAAACGATACAGCCATGAGGAGAGACCATAGCACAGCTTCTTGTACTTGCTTCTCTCTTGTAAAGCTCTTCAGGATGGGTGTCACAAAACCTAACTCCCTGTGCAGGCCCTAAGTTTCTCTTCTCTGGCATTTTCTGGTCCAGGCTTTCCCACACACAGTAATGCATTCCCAAACATGACTTTACAGCAGCCCCTGAGAGCAGAAGGGAACTGGAGCACAGGGGCCAGCCTGGCAGCCTGAAAGCCAACCATTGTTCCCAGAGGCAAGCAGCCCCACAAGGCACACTGACTCCCTGTCTCCAGAGGGAACTCAGGCACAGGACTTCTCTCCACTGCCCAATAGGCTGGGGCACAGAAACACTGTAATTTGGTGTTAATTGGGTCAACCCCCTACTTTAATTAAAATGAAACTCCAGACCTTTCCCATTCTAACTCCAGTTACGTTTTATTATTGCTTAGCTAAACCAAATGTACTGTGGTGGTGGTTCCTTCACTTCCTTCACTGCACAAGTCCTCCACAAGAAGTTTCCCCTTCTCCCTTTTTGCTCTGACAGCATGCTGTCAGGGCTCACTCTACCCCTGGGTCCAGGGGTCCATTTTGATCCAGACTCAGACACCCAAATCTTGCCTGAGCTGTGCTGTAGGCATACCTTGGCCCTGTCCTGTTCTCTGATGTACTGGTTCATTTACTGTCTCTCCTGGATGGTCTCCAGTCCCTTCTGTTGCTCCTGACTGGAACCAGGATGAGCTCCAAACTTGATTCATCACCTTGCCTTGCCTGGGGCTGCTGATGAGACCTTGTTACCCTCACTTGTCTCAGCCCATCCAGCTCAGACACTGCAGGGCTGTGCCCTGGTTGATGAGGGCACTGCTTGTGCTGGGTCACCGTGAGCACACAGCCTGTCGCCCTCATGGTGCAGCTCCATTCCTGCTGCTCCCTGAAACTAACAATCACTGCAACTTGACAGGAACCTTCTCCTCAGTGAACCACCAATAAAGACTCATGGCATATTTACTCTTTTAACACCTGCAACTTGTAATAATTGACAGTGAGATCCATGAAGGGTCTGCCATGTAAAACAGGTTGGTGAGCACATAATCTGGGAGTGTGGAAGAGACCAGAATTACAATGGAAGTACTGCTGGAAGCAGGAGGACAGTGTAGGTGAAGCCCAGGGAACCAAATGGACAGCATGTGGAAATCAAGACTGCAGAATACACGAAGGGGCTGCAGCAAAGTCTTGGGAAATGAGCAGGGAGACTGAAGGTGTTTAATAATTCTGAGGGCTCTTTTAGAGACAGGACCATGCATGAGGCAAAGTAGTATAATCAGTCCTTTGGTGACCTATGGAGGAGTGTGTACCCACCCAGCATTGCAAGTTTCTCTGAGGCACAGTGACTCAGCAGAGGAAAGTATCAGGTTCAGTAGGTTTCTCTGCACTGCACAGGAGGAGGGACTGCCAAAGAGCAAAACCTGTTACTCTCTAGCCATCTGACTATGTGTCACAGCCAAGGCTTGCCATGGTTCTGCTTTGCCAAGGTGGCACAAACACGTATCCACCACGTGCAGAAAGGACGTGCCACAGAGGCAGCAGGACTGGGAAGCCTGACACCAAACTTCCCTCCAGCCCTGGCTTTCATCAGACCTTCTTGGGGCCTTAACGAGGAACTGATATACTCTTGGCTCACATTCAGCTGAAATAAGACATTAATCCACGCCTCTTGTCCAGCTCCTTATCTCCTGCTTTTCTCCCTGTTTTGCAAGGTGACACTTATTCAGTCTGAGCAGAGGCGAGACTAGAAAAGATGTCATGCCTCCAAGAAGATATATAAGTAAATGGATGCACAAATCTATCACATACATGTGCATAGAAAAATCTCACACTTAGGAATATCCAGGGCATCAAAACTGCTTGCATAAACTGTGACTCACTACATCAGACTGAAGAGCAGAGGGCAGCGCTGCTCGGCAGACCTCTTTTGCTATCCCAGAACCACTCGCCCAACTCTGTGAAAATTTAACACTGCATCTCATCATGGCATGCCTAGGTACTCCTTACCCACACGCAGCAAATTCAAAGAAAATGAAACCAATTCAATGACATTAAATGTTGGACTAATCTTATTCAGGAAATAATTTAATTCAATACAAACAATGAGGTACTATTCTTTTAATTCATTTTTTTCCCCCAGGAAATTGCATTTCTATGCCTGCAAAAGAGAGTGAGAATAACCATATATTGTGTCCCACAACTGATCTGCAACACTCCTTAAGTACTTGTCTTTTCTAAAAGGGGTCACTCCATGCACACTCTTCAATTAAATCAATGTAACCTCTGGGAGCAAAGTTGGAGTTTTGCAAAGGCCATAATGCAAGCAGTATGTAAGTTAAGTGTATTTTATGTATTTATATTTAAATATACTGAATTTAGAAACACGCATATTTCCATATCTATCACTATCAGAGCCACAGGAATCTTCAGCTAAACTATTTTAGTAAAGATGAGTTTCAGGAATTTAATGCAAAACATGCACAGAGCAAGCTCAGTCACTGGGCAGGCCACATATATATATATATACATACATACATACATATATATATTTGACCATAAAAAGTGCAAAAGTTCACTCACTGTGTTAGTTTTATCCCACTCTCAATTAATGCTGAACATTTTAACAATTATGTTCTCTGCAGTTGTTAGAGATCTACACATGCAGGCTTTGTATTTTTTTCAGAAGTGCTTTAGCATAGAGCTTATCTTGTTTTCTGCCAACATAGATGCTATAAAATCATGCTTGATTCAGTTTACTCTTTTCCTCCCCTCCCCTCCCTTCTTCCCTTTTCCTCAGCCTTATCCTCCTCCATGTTCTTGGGTGGGCAGATTCATGGGGAGACTTGGTTTTTAGCATAGCCACCACCAGGCAGTTTGTTACTCTCCTGAAGCACATCTGGGCTTTATATCAGGCCTTTAATTAATCCTCAGTGAAAGCCAAGCTATGACATTTTGACTGGGTAGGCTCCAGTTTTGGACAGGTCTTGATTTATTGCGACTGAGTCTCAACCTACTTTGATTTATTTCAGCTTTGGGGAGGAGGGCAAGAACTGAACAGAAAAAGCACTGTTGGACGCAGAACATGTGATGCACGTAAAGGACCTCCAGAGTACTGTGGACCAAATGACAAACAGCTCAGACAATTTACAATAAAAATTAAATAAAATAAGCACCACTGATGAAAATATTCTGGTGAAAGAAATCACTTAAAGCAACAACTACCACTATCAAAATGAGCAACAACAAATAATAAAAGACTTGGTGAACTAGGATCAAACGATTTGGCAGAATGCGCCAACGAAGGAAGCTCATGCCTTATCTCTAAGTAAACAATAAATCCCTGGTCACTCATTAGTGTTAATCATGCCTCTCATCTGCATTCAGCTAAATGCAGAGAGGCAGGACCAATGCTTTCCTGATGAGTCCCTTCCAAAGAAAAGGATGTTCTGCTATTGTCTGCCAGCTCGCCTTGGGTGGATGTCCTTTTGCAGGTCTCCCTCTCCAAGTGCACCGTGCACAGCGTGAAGTGTGCCAAGTCTTCTGGACAGCAGGAACAAAGGCAGCCAGAGCCAAACTGTTCATCTAAATAAAGCAACAAACATCACAGTAATAGGAGCCACTGAATAACAAATCCAATCTGCTCAAGGTATAAATCTTTCTGGCTTCTGTGGATAAGCCTGCTCTCTTACTTTCTTTTCTTGTTCTGTTTTCATTCAAATTCTGTTGAACAGACAACTTGGCAAGTTGTTTCTGAATATTATGGTAGCTACTTCCAATTAATTCCTGCTGTGCGTACATTGCAAAGGAACTCTATCTTGAAAATTCTAATGGAAACAAGTCATTTTATTGCTTTCCTTTAAGCGTTTTTGTTAAAAATTCAAATACCCTTATGCATCCCTCTCTTGTATTTTCTTCTCACCAACTGAAATTCACTTTCTTGTTGTATTTTTTTTCTTCTATCTATGGGGATTTACAGCTCTAACAAAAGACAAGAAAAAAATGATGTTCCAGCAACTGAAAAGCAAAAAAAAAAATTCATTGTAAAAAACCCTGGTACTTTATATTTGCAGACACCTATCAGGCTTTGGTGCCTAACAAACATCTAGTAGAAAAGGATTTTTTGGAAAGCACCAGTCTTAAAATTTCAGTAACATCTCAGAGGCTACCTCAACAGTCCCCACACACAGCCTTGGAGGACAAATCTTTGTACTCCTGTTATTCCCTGTAACACAAGACAGAAGGAGCAGCAACCCATGCACACACATGCAAGCCTGTGTCTGTGCTGCCACAAAGCAGGAAGGTACACAAATTGGGTATGAAAACATATGCATCATCTTTAAAAAGATTACAACCAAGGGACTGAAAACATTAATAAAAAGGGATCCATGTGTTAATTTTTAAGTTTCAGGGTGAAATCTGTAAGAAGGTTGTACTGTACATGGTTGATTTGATACCTGTGTAAGTGAAGGCCATAGTCCAGCTGTGGGCTTTGCCACCATGCAGGTAAGCAGTAGGATTCAAAGTTTAAGATCACGTGAGTCTTCTGCTAATTAGAAACAACTGCAGGGGTGTTCTCAATCTGATCTGCATCACTAATGACTAGTTTTATCATCTGTAAAATGACTATTTTAGCAGCCTGGGGTGACATGCCTATTTCTGCTGGGAGGTTACACAGGGAACCCACATTTGCTGTCTTCTTCCCTAACCATGATGAGCTGGCTCTGTGTGTCCAACAGAAAATTACTAATTCTGCAGAAATGCAGAATATTCATAACACAGTAAATGGGATCCTGTCTCTTTTAGTTTCAAGAGTAGAAGTCTAATTATTATTAAGGACAATTCTCAAGACAAACTTGTCTACTGAGCACATCCTTCCCTCATCTCTATTCACTCAGTAAGAAAACAAATCATCAATATCTAATGCTAATGCTTGTCACCTTCTATGCATGTTTTCTTGACCCACTCAGGCTAAAGAATTGCAGTCTCCTTTCCAGCACAGTGGCAGCTGGTGGCTCACTTTGGCCTGAGAGCAGGTGATGAGAGCATAGGACTTCCCTAAAAACTGGGGTCTTATTCCCCATCTTGTATTGCTCTCACATTACCCCCAACACGAGGATGCAGTGTTCCATCAGCTGTGGTACACCTGAGTATAAATTTGCTTTTTCCTACCAGACGTTGCTCCTTTTAGCTGCTAGGAAGTTGGTTCTGGATCCCGGTTTTCACCCTGAGCACCACCAGTTTGTTCTTGTTTAAAGGCAGTTTCATTTTCCTGTTTTTATCTGCCTTCATGAAATATGAAAGTGTGTGTGATTTTTCCTTCTAAGAAAGTGTAGTAACACTATAAGCTCCAGCGGTACTTTCTAAAACCAACACAGACAGAGTTTGCAGTGACAAGTTGAACTGTTTCACTTAAAGCAACTTTATATGAACCAGTATCCCTGCAAAAGTCCATATCTAAGCAAAAAGGTTCATTTTAAGATACTTCTAATAAAACTATAAGCTTGGTTAGGAGTCAACCATTTTGCAAGCAGTTCCAGAACATAAACAACTATCCAAGACATTTTAAGATAATGATTTCAGAATCTGGATTTTTTTTTCCCTGACTTGAAATATTTATGACACATTGTATTTAAATGATCAGACTGCTACAAATCAGCACAACTAAATGCCTATCATCAGCATGCAATTCCAGGACAATTTGTTCCCAAACCTCACATGAATAAATTAAGCCAAGTGAAATGAGTCTTGTTTCTGTTAAGTGTATTCTAAAAGTAAATGTAAATTGTGCATGATTCTGCTATTATTTAACAGTATTTTATGTAATCGCTCCAAAATTACTGCAGTAAGAATGATGACAAATTTACTTTCAGTTTAGGTGGACTTTTTACTGAAACCTCTTCTTCAAGTTATATTTTTACACGTGTGCCTGTTGGTTTTACACTGCCTTTCTTTAGATGTGACCTTATGAACACCACCAACAAAAAAGCCTTCTTTAAGGAAAGTCTAATTTACTTAATTACAAGGAGCGGGCAGTTGTGCACCAATTCCATTATTCTGTCAAACTTGAAACTGAAGACTGGCACTGGGCAGGCCAGGTGAAAACTCTTTATTATGCTTCCTGGTTTTATTGGTAATGTGTTAAATGGCATTTTAATGTCTCCTGAGGTCACTTTTAGAGCCAAATTGTGGCTGTCCTGTCACAGGTATACTGTGCAACTCTGGGCAGGCAAAGAGCCTCTTTCTCTTCTGCTGGCCTCCCTGTACACAGATGTAAGACACAGTGAATGAAGTCCCACCAAAGCCAATAATCAGATTATTATTAGAAGATTTCACTCCAAACTAGTTCCTGCCATTGGTTTTCGGCAATGTTGCTCCTCAGGTTTTCCAAGGGGGCAATGAGGGAACACACAGCCCTATAGTTGAGCACTTCACACATGTCCTTACCCTTTATAGGTACCTGGATAAATAATACATTTTCTAAAATAGCACACATATACTTTTAAGATGCCATTAAAATGCCATACATAATGTTAAAGTGTTACATTAAGTGTGCTCAGACCATAAGAACTTGCACAAACCATCAACCAACACCAGTTCTAAATTGCTACTACTTGCTCTTAAAATACTTTAAAAAAAAATAAAAATAAGGTTTTCCTAGAGATGAGGCACTAGTTAGCTGGGAAAAGATATGTGGAAGGGAAACTCCTTGGTGCTGCACCTTAGCATTCCCAGAAAACAGAACACAGCAGAGCCCTGCTCTATGGCAGGCTCCTCCTTGCAAGCCAGTATCACTTCTGCTGCCAGTACTATCAACTCAGAAACACACTTTCCAGCAGCACACACCATGGATAGGGCATGTGCGTCACAAGGTGTTATGGGCTGAAATAAAACATCAAATAAACATAAACATGGAACAGGCACCTATTGGAGCAGTGGGGGAGACCATTCTATCTCATGCCTCCTGATACCTTTCCAGTATTCCAAGATCTGCTTGTAATTTGGCAGATGAACACGTTTAAACTTGCAGTGTTTGTAGTATGTGTCTACCTTAGATATCAGTAATAATACTGGCAGTAAAATGAAAAGCTATACAAAATATTTTCCCCTTGTCAATTGTTTCCCCTTTAAAATGAACATGATATATTAAAAACTTTATGCTTGTTGAATTTAAAACACCTCAGACGAAGAGAGAAATTCCCACCAGACATGAGAAAGTAATGTTGGTCTGGAAATAAATGCAGCACAATAAATTAATAGGGAGGGGGAAATGTGCCTGTATTGAATAGGAAATATACTGCATTAGCAACACAAAGCATTACTTTTTCTTATAAAATAAAGCACAGTGCAACAAGATCATATGGTTTGTACCAACTTTTCATTATGTCAAAAGCAACATGTGTGTCTTGTATTAGACCATTAGGGTTGTCTTGATAAACTATTACTGTGTAGAGTAACATCTCACTTGATGTTAAGAGAGGTTAAGGGAGAAGTAGGAGTTCATGCTCTACTAGCGCAATTTACTGCTCCTTAAAGAAATCTGTAAAGTGCTCTTGGAAGAAGGAAAACCACTTGATATTAAAAACAAAAAGAAAACAAAACTCCAACCCATTTGCAGATCAAGAAATAATAATGCACAGCTTGCACTAAAAAATATCAGCTTCCGAAATGTACAGAGCTTGTTATTAGGAGGAAAGCTAAAGAGTAAGCAAATGTTCTTGGGCTGCTTTCAATTCTACAAAAAAAATCCCAGTAAGTCATCCTTGGAGAGAGGCAACATTTCATAGGACTAGTTATGGATCCCCTAAATTTCTTCCTCAAGTCCAGTACCAGAGATCCTTTAAATCCCACTGCCAAACAGAAAATTTGGAAGCAGATATGTGAGCCTGCTCACTTCAGAAGCACCACTGAAATCCTTATTCCACTAAAAGCAATGGAATGGCTGCCAAGGCTGCTCACACCAGGAGCTGAGCTGTAGATCTGCAGGGTAGGCGAGGAAGGATAAATGCTTGGCTCCCTTGCTCCTGTCAGCCTTGACCCTCCTTTAGAGCAGGAAGTGCTGGGAAGGTTTGAAGGAATCACCATGCCAGGGCCCTACTTCTACTCTATTCTCCTCGCTGATGGCTGCAGGCAAACCCATCCCAGTCACACTGCCAAGCTGACTGGGAAGAGGGGACAAGGAAACACCAACATTGCTCACCTACCTTGCAAATGCAATGTTTGTCACTCCTGAAGAAACACACAATGCTCTCACTGCAGAAATCATGTGGATTTTGAGAGGAAGAGAGAAAAAAATCAAGCACAAGACAGCAATAAGATTTCTTCACATCCTTAACCTGGTAACCAAGTCAGCCCTCTCCAGGAAAGATTAAAATGGGCCAAAGAAGGACAACTGGAAAGTTCAGCTGCTCTATCTTTGGATCATTAGTGTTGGTTGTTAGGTCAAGGCTCCATCCAAAAACACCTACAGCTAAAATTCAAGTATTTCTGCTATAAGTAAAAGTGGCATATTAAGTGCACCCTCTGGGTTTGGGGAATGTTTCCTATTCAAAAAACCAAACCAAAATAAAAAAGGTATTTTTTTTCCCAATACCCAGACCAGGAAAGAACAGTCACTCTGCTGATAACCAATCTTCTTAATAATGCACAGAATATTAACAGCTAGAGTACTATAAAAGTGAACCCTGACATTTTAATTTATCTGAAACATTTCTTCTTTCAGTGAAATGACCTGAAGTTGGAGGACTAAAAACTTTGTTTCTGGGAATGCATTGCCTATGATATTTTATTGGCTTGATTTCAAATGAAAACAATTATTCTATGGCAAGGATGTTACCACACAGACATAACAACACCATTAACTATTTTTGACTTCCAGTGTAAATTGAACCATTATAGGGTTTTAAAAATGTTGCCATTAAATTTTAATGATCTGTTTTAAGGGATTTTTCCCCCTTATTAAAATTCAAACCAACTATACTATAGAGCTTTCTCAGAATGTGGTGCACTATTCTAAGCTTCAAATAAATCTGTAAATCCTAGATTAGTTAATAAAGAGAAACTACCTGGGTTATTACAGGTGGGGCTGGTAGCAGTACCTGTTATTAATGTTGCCTAACATTTACCAATAAAATACACTGCTTCCCATTCTTTAAAATGTTGCCAAATACCAACTGACTGAAAAATAAAAAATTCTGAGTTCAAATGTGGCCACACCTGGTTAGGTTTTTTCTTTCTTTATTCCCCCCACTGATGATGGGAAAAAAGAGAAAAGAAAGGAAGGAAAAATATCAATTGAACTGATTCAGCTAATTAAAAAATACATTTAATTTGTATTAAACGTCAATATTTTTTCCATGTACTAGGGGTTTTCTTGTAGAGTCAGTATTTGAAATATTGCATGCAAAAGCCTAGAGAATGTTTACAAGAACATTTCCTTCACATTTGCCTTAAACTTGTCCAACTCATAAGCTTTGGGCGGACTACGGTGGAAAAAATTTTAAAAAAAGGTAAAATCCTGATTTACAAACACTGAAGAGAGACTTGTGAGTCCTTTGCTGTTAAATTTTGTGAAGATTCACTCCATGGTGAACATGCTCCATCCCGTGATGAGGCAGTGGTTTCCCTCCAGGCACAGCTGCAGCCCTGAGCAGGCTGTCTGGTACATTCACTCCCAGGTCCAGACAATCCCATCTCCCTCTGAGATTCATCTCTTTCCCAGAGTCTCACCTGAAGTTATCCCATGTTAACCCACAAGGCTGACTGGAAGGTGGAACAGACCTTTTGGTTTTGTGGGTTTTTTTAGTCTGTCTTTTTTTCACCCTGGTGCTATATTGCCACCTGCTAATGAGTATATCTTGTCCTGCAGCATGCACAGAGCTGGACTGCAATGATGGTGCATTATCTGCAATGTGTAGTCTCTCTGCTGACACCCATCTGCCTTCCACAGGCCTTAGAACAAGGGAAAGGATAGCTTCTAAATATGGACCCTGTCACAATTTTACCTGGGTTTTCACACATTGACAGTCAAAGCAGAAAACTAAAACCATAGGAATACAGCCCATATTTACAGTTATATATGCAAAGTGCCTTAATTTGGTTTTCTCAAGAATAGGCTGCAAAAGCAGAATTTGTCAGGAGGTTTCTTGTAATTGTGTTATTTGATGGAAGAGATACCTCATTCAAGTCACAACGGCAAAATAGTTCACTGTTGGAAGTATGACAACAATACATAATTTATCAGTTTGGAAACCTTATACTTGAAAGAAGCCTTAGTCTAACCTTTCCATCACTCCAATTGAATTGTAAGACCACCACTGTAACAAGACCACTTAGAAAACCACCGGGGTGGCCCTGATAATACATGTATCATTGTTGAGGCACAGGAAACTGAACCAGATGGTTTTGCTGAGGAAAGCACTTTTTTCTGGCTTTGTAAAGCCTAAAAACACTAATAGGTCAAACATGAAAGTGCTGAAAAAGAAAGTTAAATTAAAATCTGTGTAAATAAGAAAAAAATTTATTTACATATGTTTCCCTCACAGAAAATATGTCTGCAAGAAAATAAAAAGGGAAAAATGATGCTACAGTTCTGAAAAAGACTAGGATAGTTTTCTGAAAGGTCTAGCAACAACAACATTTAAAATTGGACTTACAGTGCACCACTGCTGGAATCAATGCCGTATGATGTGTATTAGACAGAACACCTACACATTGTAATTAAGAACTTTTCCTTGCCTCATTTTATGTTTTAACTATGGAGACCATTCGTGTCTATTGCAACAAGCTACTTACTTTCTTGTACAATCCCTTATTATCAATCATCTTCAACTTAAAGAAATAGCACATAATGAACCTCTCAAACTATGTAAAATTGAAAGCAATTTCCACAAAAATCATCCATATACAGAATCATACATTCACATGCACACGTGTGTGCATGCATACGTGAATAAAGGGTGTTCACATTTTCCCATTTATGCTGTAGTTATTTAGAATCATATTATTTGCAGACTTCAGCATTTCAAAAACCACAAAGGACTTGGTTTGGGTTTGTTTTTCTTCATTGTAGACATCATCCACATGAGTAAAATTAAGATGATAGTGTGTTTCTCTGCTGAGAACTGCAACTATTTCTAAGAGTCAAGAAGTCTAATCTAAATTACATACACTGAAAGAAATGCATTATACAGTCTTTTAGTGTGCAGTGCTATTTACCAAAATGTAAGCCTTTATTTAGCATTAAAAAAGAAATCTTTCCCTATCACAGTTATTCTAAAAAACATTCTATCTTCATAAGGGAAGCTTTGCTCATATTTTAAAAAACTGAAAGAAGATGTTTGAGAATTACACCTACATTTTGCTAGCACCAAATCATGCTCTAGTGAACAGAAAACATATTTATATAAATTTCATCTTTTCTCTGCTTGTATGGGAGAA
Source organism: Ammospiza nelsoni (assembly GCF_027579445.1). Taxonomy (NCBI): domain Eukaryota; kingdom Metazoa; phylum Chordata; class Aves; order Passeriformes; family Passerellidae; genus Ammospiza; species Ammospiza nelsoni. Next base: position 70,640,512 of record NC_080633.1, read on the forward strand.
TGGAGAAAAAATGTACACTGAGGAGAGCTTCACTATATGCCAATAATTTGTGGTGGTTCCTTTTGGCACTGCACAGATATAGCCTTGGGGAAAATGTTTGGTCTTCAGTCCCACTCGTAAGGTTGTAACTAAAAGCAGAGAAATAAAAGTGATTTCTGAAGCCAGAAGTCAAGTGGGGCCACGGGTGCCCTACAGAACCGAGGCAGCCTGATGGAGCCTACCTGGACAGCAATAAAGAGAGAGGAATTACATCGTTGTGTCACAGAATTGTATTTTGATTCGGATTGAGAGACGTGGTGGGGAGACACCTGTTTGGTGACACCAAACAGTGTGACACCATCTACCACTTCATATCAAGACAAGCTCTTTTGTAGGGTTGGAATATTTCAGTTGAGGTGCAACACGTACAAATAATTTACTAAAATAACAATGCCATGAATCGACCTTGGAAATCCACTCATCTGTGTCTTTACCTATAGACTCAATCAGAGGGAAGACAATAATTATTTCTGGATCTGCTCCTCCAGCACTCTTTTGTGTCAAGAAGAAGTGCCTCTATTCCAGTGCCAGTGCCTGTGGGTCAGCTCTGGGTGAACTTCACATCTTTGACTTGAAACCAGCTGAGACTGCGCTGTGACCACTTTTGGCTGTATTCTATCCTGAGAACTGGGTCACTGTTTGGGTGGATGATTGAACTTATTACTGTGGTCAAATGTCACTTCCTTGATCTTGGACACCTATCTCCACAAGTCCTAAATATTTACATGAGGAAATCAAAAAATATTCTGCCCTTGGCAAGAGCATACTTCCTGTGGGAAGATGTTGCTTTCTCAAAAACATTTCAGCATGAGACTTAGTTCTACATTAAAGATTTTTGAATGTTCATTGTCTCATTTTCTTTGATACATGTGCTTCTAGAAAAGGTACTGCTTCAGCAAGTACCTGTCAAGAGTTTTATGAATGTTCAGTAGTTGTTCCAAAGGAGCACAGACTATCAAACTTTTCTCCTGAAGGTTCTTACAAGTTCTGATGCTCTCACAATTACTTCACCTAGATGGAAGCAGTTCAGTGCATAATCACCTCAACTGGAGCAGATTTGATTTAATTTGAAGATCAGTTCGGCCTACTAGAGACATTAGTTAAGTCACCTCAGACAAGTTGATGGAAAGAAAATGTTCTGTGTATTTGGAAATGCACAAAATACACTTTACCTGGATAGCTATACACTAATCCTGAAACAAGCCCATCACTGAGGGTTTAAAATTATTTCATCTTCTAACTTTTATTAGAAGATATTGACCTTAAACATAAAAACTAAGCAGTAAGAAAGGAAAAGCATTTTTCACTTCAGTCCATATCAAAAGGGCAATCTGCATTTAAAAACACGCCTTAAGTTCATCAGGCAATCTCATAACTATATGAGGCATAGATAGTTACACAGACAGATACAACTGACTTTCCTTTTATAACCAACAGTCCTTACTAAAGCAAGACCCTCACAAACAAGAATTCAGCTGGGATGGTGAAAGAATTACTCAGAAAAAACTTCAAGTCTTAGCAGACTAAGGTGAAATGTATCTCAGAAGACAACATATCCTTAATGCTACAAGAAAATAACAAAACAAAAGTAGAAATCCTCAGCCAATACTCCTGCTGGCTGGCTCTTTTTCTTATGCACAAGAGTAAAGTAAAATTCCAAATAATTCTGTCTGGCAAGAGTTTTTATATTTAAACTTATGCACAAACATACAAGAAGGGATTTCCCACAACAGCAGTGGTAGCTGTTGTTTCCAAGGGTCATTTTCTGCCTATTAGAATGGCAAGTAGAAAAATAATTTATAAAAGACCAGGTGATGCTGACTAAAGATTTAAACAAAGATTAGATTTTATTATCTAAATTTCAACATGTGCAGAATTCTCTAAGACAATAAAAATGGCTGTGTATTTTCTTGTGCTTTTAATTACAGATTTACGTATGAATCAGCACTAAAGCCAATTAAAAAGAAAATAAGATAGAAATTTTCTCTTTAAGCAGTTTCACAGTTTCTTAATATGCTTGATTGGTCTGCACAATAAATTACTATAGTACTTATTTATAAACAGTTTTCTTTTGCTTTGATTGTTTTCTTTTACATTATTTAAATACAAATTAATGGAAGCCGATTCCCATACATTCTGAATATCAAATGCACCCCAACTTCACCATGAATATGGGCACACACCTAATTTTAAACTTTTGACTAGACATGTAATTAATTGAATTGGAGCCAATTATGACCCAATTATGAGTCCTCTGTAATTACTGCTTGACGTACTTGCTGGATTTCTATTGAAGGCAAGAGACAATATTTCTGATCTCTATGAATACCTAAAGACTATTAAAACTGTTACCTTTGACTTGTTCTTTTAGTTTTGTAAGATCAAGATTGAGGGGCTTCTCCACAGCTTTCTTCAGTGCAGTATTTCTGCTGTTTGCACAACACTGAGGTATGGGCAGTGCAATTGCAGAAGGCAACCTGAGCATCAGCAGGTGATAAAGAGGAAACTGAGGGAAAGGCAGGAAAAACCTCAGCTGTTGAACGGAGGCTCGTGCATCCAGGTGGCCAAAAAGGCCAATGGCATCTTGGCCTGTACCAGCAACAGTGTGGCCAGCAGGATGATTCTTCCCCTGTACTCAGCAAACTTAAGGCTTGTTGTTGTGCCAATAATTGAAAATACCTGGCAGATAGTCTGCAACAAATAAAGGGTATGTTATCCTCACAAAGCAAAATAGTACACGGAAGATTCATATGTCGATAGCACTGATGTATTGCTTTTCACCTCTTCCAACTCAGTGGCATTGATCATCATCTCTAGTACAATCTCATGAGACCTGTGCTGGCTCACAGCAAAATAAATAATGGAGAAAGGGAGAGCAGGAGGCAGCAACAATTTCTGCCAATATGTTAAGAGTTACTAATTTTAGGTTAAAATTTATAATCCCATACCAAGCATTTTCAATGCTTACATTTTTCTATTCTGTTCTCTTTAAACACTGAATGGAATCCTTTCTTTCCAGTGAGTTGGACTTCCCAGTTTTCATTCACCAGCACAATGCTGCTGTACCCTGTTGCTGCAGGTGGCAGTTCAAGTGCCAGGTCAAAATCCTGATCAAATACATTTTCCAACTATTCTCTACTGATATGTTTAAACCATGTTTAAACCCCAGATTTTTGAATCATTTGCTACCAAACTACCCTCAGCCCATCCCTCAGTGGGCACCTACATGCCTCAGTGCAGGTAAATGCTTCCATGCTTTACTGTGCACAAAGGAGGTTGCCCAAAACCACAGTGGCAGTCAAATGAACTCATATAATCAAAGCTCGAGAGTCATGAATTCTGCTTGTGCTGTGTGACCATCAGATGTTCTCAAGTCCAACACATACAGGATACTGTTTCTCCATGAAGTCAATGGCTTGGCTCATAAACTTTGTGAGATCAGGAATTGACCCATAATATTTCATAAAACAACAAAAAGGAATGTATTTACGGTTTTTATTATTATCCCTAATAAGGAAATAAGAAGAAAGGAAACACAGTACATGGTCTAGTCTATATGCACATGTGTTACTTGTATTAATATCTATGGGATTTAAAGCTACATATGGAGAGGATAAGATATATCCCTATGTGTTCAGCCATATGCTTAAGGAAGCTCCCAAAATGCTTGTAAATATGATCATGCTTTCTAACATATTATGCATTTATTTGAACAATGTTAAATCTCTAAGCCCTACTTTCCAGTCCATTAAAGCCTCAAATAATAGTTTATTTCCAGTTTAAAGTTACCCTATTTTTTACCCATTAGAAGGCTGCCTGTAACCATATTTCCATAATACGCAGGGAATTAGAGAATTGATAATAACTCTCCCATCATCTGAAGGGATGATATCTCTCTGGGATGAGAAATACTCAAGATGAACTATATTTTAGCAAGGAATTCTTTCCAGAAGATTTTGGGACAGGCCCAAGATGTGTAGCTGAAAGGCCTGGAATGCTACTTGCACAAAAAAACATGTGTTCGTGCCATAGACCTCAGACAACTACATTCTTTCTGGAGGCCAAAGGCCTTGAAAGCTATTCATCCTTCTGGATTTACTTGTTGATTTTTAAGGGTTGAATGATAGCCTCAACAGGCAGAGGGAGCTGGGCCTGCTCAGCCTCAAGAAGAGAGGGGATGAATGTCATCAGTGTTTATCTGTATTGGAGTGTCAAAAGGACAAATCCGGGCTCTTGGTGTGCCAAACAACAGGACAAGAGGCAAAAAAAAGCAACTGACACACAGGAAGTTCCACCTGAATATGAGAAGAACTTCTTTACAGTGCAGGTGACTGAGCACTGCAACAGATTTCCCAGAAAGATTGTGGAGTTGCCCTTACTGGAGATATGCAAGAACTGTCTGGACACAATTCTGTTCAATGATCTCTAGGATGATCCTGCCTGAGCAGGAAGGTTGGACCAGATTTGCTGTGGTACCTTCCAACCCGACCCATTCTGTGATTCTGTGAACACAGGACAAGGGTCTAACCCAGAAGGCACAAGGGAGTTATTTAGGATTTCCCTTAGAGAAGAAGACTTTAGGATTCATCCCATGATTTATGACCTAGTGTAATTTCTGTTGGAATGTCATAGCTGAAGTCTTTATGAAATATCCAATGCATGTTAACAAATCATATTCATTATTTTCATGCGACTGATCATTTTATTTGACTTACCTTTTACTTCTTCTCAGTTGAGGCTTGGTGATAACTCATGATCATCCTTTTATGCATTAAAAAGATGACTGGGATGGTTTACTGGTTTAACTACTTCAACCAATGTTGTAGCCACAAACATAAAACCATAGCCATGGAGGCACAGTCATTACACTCATGATGCTTTTAACATCTCACACACAAACGCAGCACAGAACCTAAGACAACTTCATTTGGCTGCCAAAAATCACCTTCTTCACTTGCTTGATGTAACCCTTTTGATACCAAGGCAGTATGGCTGTTTACCTTTTCTAATGTCATCCAGGACATCAGTTTAGAGAAGCATTATGATTTTGTTTTCTTGCTCTTTTTGATTGTAAAGAAGATTCGAGAGCTCAGCTTTTACTCGACCTTTAAAGTCTCAATTTATGATAAAAATCAAGACTTTTGCCCACTGAGATACTTCTTACTTTGTAATATAGGAAACCAAAACAAACAGTCGTCATCTTTTTAAACTACATCAATGAATGGTGAAGTCAAATCCGGTTTCCCAGCAAGGAATTATTAAAAGACAGAAATAGTCCAATGACCACAGGAAATCTTTAAGCACCAAAATGGGGACAAAAATCTCCTGGGGAAAAGACAATATTTCCTACATGGTCATTCATGTCTCCTTGTAATACAATACAGGGGCATTGTTTGTTTGTCTGCTTAAGTAGATGGGTAGAATAAAATTAGAAGCAAATCCTGACTACAGACATTTCAAACACCAAGTGCAGGCTTATGTGTTCCAATACCTGCCATCACAACTATCTTGTGATGCTTCTTTATAACATATAATCAAAGAGGGCTTTGATCATTGATACAGGCCTAATTTTTGCCTTACTAAAAAAAGGTCACCAACCTCCAGCAGCATCTTTCATTTCAGGTGATTCTGCATCTTGCTGAAATCAAGTCATTTTATCAGTCATAAAATTTGTCAAAAGAATTGAAGAAACACTCTAAAATAGAACCACGTTGTAGTCAGACCCCTTCCCCAGGAATTCAGGCAAGGAATGTAAACCCAAAGATTTATTTTTCTGTTCAGGTCATGCCTGGGGTAGACTGCTGTGTTACTAAATTCCCTAATCTGAAGTCAAGAGCAAGACAAAGTTAACAGACCTCAATAGGCAAAAAAAAAAATCTTGAGGTAGCCCTCTGTGGACCATAACCTGAAGTTACAGCAATAAGCATTATCCCCTCCACAGAGATGATTCAGAAAAAATCCCACAGCTTACCTCAACGTAGTCCCTGGCGTGGCCCCAGTCTCTCTTAGCATCCAGATTGCCCAGGCTGAAGCAGTCCAGCTGCCCAAGGTGAATCTTGGCTACCGAGCGGCTGATCTTCCGAGTGACAAAGTTAGCCCCTGGAGGAGAAATAAAGCATTGTCACAGGGGCAGATAGCTCTGGAGACACCTCGTGCAGCTCAGCACATGGCACTTTCAGCCCCCACTCACTCCCCTTGCACCACACAGACCCACACCATCTTTTATCATTTGAGCAAGCTAGGACGCTTCCAGGGCAAGTGTCACATTAGTTGCACTTTCACAGCAAACATCTTTCTTTGTGGGACTTCTTAAGCATTCCTAATTTGCTGCCTCAGTATTCACTCCAGGCATTAAGCCAAAGAAAATCATTTGGAATGTCAGTTCTTAAACACAAAATGCAAAAGGTTACATAAAGAAGACAGACATCTTAGACCACCCTCAAGTTTTTCTGTTTCAGTTTCTTTTTTCATTTTTAATTTATTTTTTCAAGGAATGCAACTATCTAAATAAATGTGTTTATTAATAAAAAAATTGAGATAATGCAAATACTATGTATTCTCCAAGGAACTACAATGGCTAAATGCATTATACTTTTCTAGTTTTTGGGGATTCTTAGTCCTCCAGATTCAGTTAGATCATGAAATTGTGATTACAACTTTTTCAGTAGAAGACTGTATTTTATTTTACTATATTTCAGTATTTTGGAAAATTTGTGTACCCATTTCAGTGGAGTTGCTCAAAACAATTTTTTTTGGTTACTTATTTTCAGACTGATTTCAGATTATCGTGGCTGTGTTTCTAAAAGGTGGTCACAGTCTCCTCAAAAGCAGAGGGATTTGAATTTAGACCAGGAGTTTAGGCCCATTGGCATTTGCACACTAATGAGCCACAAAAATTAAAATTACATGCCTTTTTAATAGCTAAAACCAGATATGATTAAATGGTGACAGATGATACCTCCTCCAAATGAAAAACAGGAGACTTAGTGAAAATGTCTGTAGTTGTAAAGTGCTTTTAGCAAATTTCTAAAGTCTCAAAAGTGTAGCTTATACATTCAGTGCATACATGTAGTTTTTTTCATTATGAAACTCTGCTCTTTAGATACACATCTCAATATGTTCTGTTTCCTGTCAATCAAACAGAAGGTTGCAGCATTATTAAACAACATTAAGTGTCTTTTTCACATTACTGGTTTTTCCCGTAATGCCAATAGCACCACACTACTTTTCTGTATCAATTGACTCTACTAAAAGTAAAAAAAAAAGCACACCTGTAAGAATCATGTGGAATGAAGAACTTAAATTAAAGTCAGACCTTACCACAGGATTAAGATAGAATTTTAAATTTTCATCAACCACTGAACTAATTGCAATTCCAGTTATTAGCCATTTATATATCCTAATATATCATCAATTTGCACCTGTTCTTTAAAAGATGAAAATCATATAATTTCCATATCCCCTGAAAAAGGTGTTTGTATATAAATTAAGCTTCCTAAACAGTGTGATTTGCAAACTTTCAGAAACAAGATATACTCCATAGTCTTTTTCAAAGCAAATTCCTCAAGAGTTGGCCGGTACCAGCACTGTGACTCTGCTATTTGAACTTCTGAAAGCCAAGTACTGGGGTTCTCCTGTTCCTGGCTGGACAGGCTTACAGCAGGAGTGGAGTTCTGGCTTAACAGAAGTCAGTGACAGAGTCTTTTTGGCTTAGCCAGACTGGTACCTCTCCAAAGATTGTTTCTATTTTTAACTTACCAAAATGCTTTGAGACCTTCTCACAGATTATTGCTAATTAATTAAAAACCGATTCAACCAATGGCTAAAACTTACTAGCTCTGAAACCTTCTGCACCAAAATTATTTCAGTTAGGATTTTTATTCAGCAAATAACAGCTGAAGGAACAGGTTTCTTTCTGGAATAAAGTAGATGTTTTAAAGTTCCAGGCTGCAACTGAGTAATAAAGAAAACTGACTGCTTTCAACACTACATTCCCATTTGTAGCAAAAGCAATGAGAGTTCTAGTCACCATCTGCATTAAAGCAAGTTTTACTGTCAACCTGCACAACTAATGAATGTCAACTCCCCTTTTGGAGCAAATTCTTCCTCAGCATTACAAAAAAAAGTAAAAAAAAAAAAGCAGCACATTAGGTTGTGTGAGAGAAAAACTTTTATGCTATCAATTTAACTTTAATTGTATAAAAGATACACACAATAAAGAGCTGATTTGCCTAGCAGAGCACAACAAATACTAGTAACTGCTGTCCTCTTGAAGAGACACTGTTAACTAGAGAGAAACAATCTTCAAAGATATTCTCCAAGAAAAATCAGAATATTCCTCAAAAGGCTGAACTGAAAAACTAGAGAGCACCACAATGAAAAAATGAAAACCTTAATTTTACAGAGATATTTTAGTAAGGGTTCCACTAAATAATACCAACCCTCTTCTTGGAAATGCCTCAGCATTAAAGCTGTGGAAGAAAACTATGCTACTGTTCATTCTGAGAAATGCAATTAGAAAATTTTTTCATGCACCCAAGGACTGAATGGCACATTTCAGAAGCATTTAAATGATATGGTTCATAAATAATGTTTAAGTACTTATTCCCTTCAAACACAGTATCTTAAAATATCCCATTACACTCTGTGTTTGATCCCATGCCATTAAATGCACATCATAACTAGAATTTAGGCTGGTGCCCGCTGGAGTCATACAAAGTTGTTAAGACTATGTCAGCATTTCCACTAAAAAGCCCTGTCCTAGAGGTTTGCAATTTGGCTATGACATTGCTTTGGTCTGAAATTTAGCAGAAGGAATGTCTTTTTCCTCAGGACTGATTCTATCTAAAAGGTCCAGGCAAAACGCTGCACATGCGTTTGTATAACCGAATACAAAGGACCTTTTGAGGCACAGAAATGGTTAGCTTCCTTCTTCATCAAGAGGTAGTGAAGACTTGCTAATGTTGAACACACAAGAGCGTTTTTCTCCACAAAATAGCCGCTCAGTGCCAGGAAGAGTATCATCAGAGCTGCTGGTGTGCTAACCTTTATGTTGATTTTCATTGGATCAAGGTGATGCAGCAGCTAAAATGCCACCAGTTATCACAGGCAAATAAAGCCTAATTTGTTATGCTACTAACCTTGCTAATTCACCTGGAACTGTGTTGGTGATAGCGGCAGAAGCTACCTTAGACTGGTGGGAAAGAGAGATGTCAGAGTCCCATATTTGTCTCCTAGCTCTTCACTGCTCCCTCAGTTCAGAGAGGTTTTATAAAACACAACTCATTGCTCACACCCAGTACAAATAAATGTGGACTGTTAAAAACTCGGTTACATGGTTGATGAATTTTGACTTATTTGAACACCTTTTCAAAATTTGTGGGTGGCAAATGTCTGGGAGCTCACTTTCCTGCAGGAACCCTGAGGAGAGTCATTCTTGCTGTTGGTAGGGCCAAGCATGCTGGGCTAACTGCCTTGCATAGTTATCTATGCAGCAAATACATCAAAACCATGATGGGCCACATTATGCTCTGGTTTGCATTGTGATTGGCAGCATTGGAATCGCTGCAATGAAGCATTAAAGATGTGGCCAGGCAGAAGAGATATGGCCAGACCTAGCAGAGGATGCTTGGGTGCGACATTTCAGCTGTTCCAAGCAGCTCTACTTAAGAGAAGGTCTGACAAGTTCTTACATTTTAAAAGGGGACTTTAACAACAGTTTTCATGATATTAACAGCTCTTTCAGGAACACTGGGTATTAGCTTAGATTTGTTTTCAAAACCCAAGCCATCCCTTTGAGATCGTTCACATTCCAATAGGAACCATAAGGTCTGATTTACAAACCTGATTTACCCTAGAAAGGATTTAAAGCAAGGATTCCTCATCAAGCAGACCTATCTGCAAAACATATAACTTGTCGCCAAACCACTGCAGGAACAATACTACAATGAAAAGAAATAGCAGAGATATAATGCAATAGCTTTTCTCTCCATCCCAGACCTGTCACCCATTGTGCTGCCTGGCTCAGGGTGGAAAACAGCTCATTCCTTCCAGAAGGATGCTGCCTACATCTGGCAAAGATGCAATTTTGAAAGCTGGACACATCTCTCATTAATACACATTGAAAACTATTGTTTAGAAGGCATGGTCTTAGTGCACCTACAGTTCCAATGCTGGATTGCCCCAAGACAGAAAAAAAAAATTCTTAGTCTCTGGATCAGCACCCCGTTCCTTTTACAGCACTGGGGTTCCAGCCTTTGTGAGTCATCAGGGAACTGCCTGTTTTAAATAGGAGTTTTTCTCTGGATATTGTGGTTTAGAAGAGGCAACCAAATGGACGAAGAAGCTTTAAGAACCACTATTGTAGCATCTGTTTCTTTTCAAGAACCCTCATTTTCCAAGTTCTCAAGACTGCAAATACAAAACCCAGCTAATGATAAAACTGTGGTCTAAGGAAAACGGCTCTCCCTGTAAAACTAGCTGTTGCATGCCTAAGAAAATCCATTATTAATCCTTGCAATATGATAGAATGATAATCAATCTTACAGAATTCAATAGCAGTCCTTAGCTATCAAATGAGATGCAGTCCTAGAAAAATCTACCAAGTTCTCGTAACACCTTTTTTCTTCATTTTGCATAAAATATGATTAAAAAGTTTCTGTCTCTGAAGATACTGACACAAGAAAAAGGTTGAAACTCTGCAGTTTTTTCCCTCCAAGTTTTTGCAGTTCTGGCATAGATTCTAGTGGAAGCCTAACATGTTCAAACACATTGTGTACCCAGCAACTCTACTAACCCAGAGAAACATATTTCTTTTAACATACATGTGTTGTAAATTATACATTTAATGAGATCATTAAAATGTTTTGATTGCCTGAAAATTCACATTGCTCATCATTTCCATTCTATAAGAACCTTTTCAATTTTTTGTAACAAGGTGCAATGAAAAAAAAGACACCAGATCTTCTAAGAAAAGAAGACTTAAAACTCTTTACACTGATGAAAATCAATAACAATTATTCCAAAGCAAATGGGTTTATTGTCATTGTAAACCAAATGAAGAATCAAGTTATATATCTTTAAATTAACCTTCCATATTTTGAGTTTAAACAGAATTTTAAACTGTTTCTTGATCAAAACCACTGATACAGTATTGCATTTTGGTAAAAGTAGTAGAGCAGTTACTTAATATATTTTAAACAGTGGTGCATTTAAATTGTGAATCCATGCACAATTTAAAATAATTAATTGTTTTCACAACAATAATTACACAAAGTAGAAACACCACTGTTTAGAAATAAAGAGAAAATCATGGCTAAAAGTGACTTTTTTTTCTTCTGCTTGTCATCAATTTTTACTCAGCAAATACAGCTACCTTTGGATGAGCTTGCCATAAAGTCCACAATCAGATTTTTGCAAAATGAAATATATATGAAATAAGTGTGATATGATTCATAAGCAATTCCTTGTAAAGTCATGCATGGGAAACTTCTTCCTGACTGGAGCAATAAATCATTTTATTTCCTGAAACATGAGATATAGTGCTTTAATCCTTTAATTTTAATCCTGTATAGCATGGCTGGAAATACTTTTTTCATCATAATATGTTCAATCATTTTCTCTGTTCTTTAAAATTTTAAAAGTAGCTTATGGCAGTGGTTTTCTCAGATTTTTTTAATATGTTTGCAATGTCTTTCAAATATTTTCAGTTTACATATCCCAAGCTATTTTCCAATGGTCATGTATCTTTCTCTTAACAGGAAATTTTACTGATAATAGTATTTTCAAATAGGTTATTCTTCATCAATTCCCTGGGAAATGATTAGGTAACAGAAAAATCTGCAGATCCCAGACTGAAAGCAGTGGTCCAGTAACACGAGGATAAATTTGTCGCTCTTTATCAAGTGACTTTGAAATCTGTGATTTAAATAAAGTTATGTGATAGTAATTCCTTCAAATACTGCTAACAAAGGCATCAATCAGCATATAAAATGAATTATTTTGTTTAATAATATATTGATATTACAACATATATGACATTATAACCTTTAAAACACCAAATTGCACTAATTCTCCTTAGTTCCATTTTCCATTAGCACACCAGTTTTCAACAGAAATGTGGCACCAATTCTTTGGGTGCCCATTGTTGAGATAATGGAAGATGCACTACTAAAATACTTCAATATTTCAAAAATGAGGAGGTTAAGGCAGAAAGATAAGGGCATTGAGAGGTGGGAATCAGCAGGAGAGGGCAGGACAGTGGAGGGGGCTGATGCTCTCCAACCCCAGAACTCCTCTGCCCCTGCCATCCACTTGCACAGAGAACATTTGGACAGCTGAGGGCAACAGGAGGTCATTGAACTACGCATGGAGGGAACACAAATTATTGCCTTTTAAAATGTGAGCGGAGAATGAGAGCGAGAGACAGCCTTGTGAGGAACAACAAGGTACAGAAGTGTGGAGGGAGCGCAGAGAGTAGGAAATTTTTTCTTTTTCCCAGTGGGTGAAAAGAGAGAACAAAGCCTGCTTCAGGGGACAACTAGTAAGCTCTGTAAAAAGTAAGGGACACAGGAGTAGGGGAAGAGACCTACCAACCACCACCCAAGGACGAGAACCTGAGGAGGTGTTTGCCACAGCCCAGGCCACGCTCCCCAGTGACTCAGTGGTGCTAACCCTCCACTGGGCATCTGTCATCAGGGCTTTAGACTGCTCATGACTGTGCTGCATACAAACAGATAGAGGTTTCCACCTCTCAAAGAAACAATGACAGGATCATTTCTATGGCTGCACCACAGCAGCAGTTCTGTAAAGCGACTGTGAAAAAATGATGTTTGATTAGCAGACAATGTGCATGTGTAGGGTGTAACACAAAGCTATTAGATTTCACAATTAAAATACCACTGTTGAGGAATAATTACACTTCTTGGATCTATCATATGGGGTTGTTCAAAGGACAGGCTGATATACCAGCAATAATGGTTAGCTAAAATGTGCTATTTTAGTATATTTCCTCCATATAATTTTTCTTAAATTAAAATATTTTCCCCTCAGGAACTGTACACTGAACAGGAAAAGGTGAGGCATCAAAGATTCTTATAAAGGAAAACCCAAACATTAATACTGAAAACAATATGTAAAAGTGTTATTCCTGTTCCCAAGTTTATGTTGCTAATGGTGCTTACATAAACAGAGCAGCGTTTTGCTTACAGAAAACTTAACCTTTTGCTCCAAAATGTTCACTTTGGTTTTTTTAATCGCAGTTCATATACACTACATTGTAAAACAAAGGTAGATTTCTTTAGCCACTCTGATTTTCTAACATTCATTGAAGCTGTGTTTTTAAAATTGTACAGTGAAGGTTATTGAATTAAACCTCTAATTTCAGCTGTCACAGAATTACACAAGCCCTTGCATGTGTGAGCTGTGGGTAAACATGAGTGTGCTTGCCCATCAGTACAGACTCTTTACATTGTTAAAGCTTGTGTAAACAATTTTAGTTAAGTACATGCTTTGCTTAATTTGTGCTACAATAGCTAGAACTGTATGGAACCAAAAGGAAAATCCAGCACGTGTACAAAATGGAATTGTCCTGCCGTCTTAGGCAACTTGCACAAACCCCCGTGATTTTAACTTCCCTTGTTTAATGGCTATCACAGTCCAGACATCTGTGCTCTTAAATTTAACACTCCTTTCCTTTTCTCCCTATTGTTCCCCTCCTCCATCCTCTCAGCAACCAGTAGCACATCAAAAAAGTTGCTGTTTGACGGTTCAAGCTGAGACGTTCAGCCTTTACCCTCGCACTCTCTTGAGATGAAGCAGGCAAGGCTTTTAATCTTACCTGCTGACACATGACTGACTAATACAGTTTCTTGGACCTTCTGACCTCTGAGGGACTAAATCTGGCTGGTCTCTCAACCTCCCCAGGTGGCTGGGACATCAGTTTGCGGTGGGTCATGATGTAAACAAAGTTTTGCACGGGTTTTCCATGACTTTCTGTGCACCCATAATTCTCTTAACTTTTAATGTGCAAATTTCTCGAGTATAAAACGTATCATTTCACTTCAAGTCAGCGGGAAAAAGAATTTTCCTTTACTTTTACTGTAGGTTAAAGACTGTAACAAGAGCTAACCCTGAAACCAGTCACAGTGGCAAATTTGCTGAGTCAGTGCTGATGTATTTTCTTGGAGCAAGAGAAATGGTCTGGCTACAGCCAAGCAGCTTATTTGAAACTGCCTCCCACACAAACTAATAAAGCAGTGCTAGACGGGTTTGACACTTATACAGCATAACTCAAGATGTTCCTAATCCATGTGCCTCCCTTTGGAGCTTTGTTGCTCAACAATTTTTCTCCTAGGACTTCCTTCTGGTTAGCTTTGCAACAGCGGTAGTCCTTGAGGCACCCTTTAAGTCCTCAATATATTATTTGATAAATGTGTTTCGATTTTACTAAACCACCATTTGAACAGAAGTCCTGGAATCACCAAGAGGGGGTTCTGAAACACAGCTGAATAATTTTTTCAGGGAGCTGGAAACTGCCGAGGGGAAAGAGGTCACCAAGAAGTAACAAGGCGAGGGCCAGTGATAACTGGAGGGAAGCAAAAAAAAAGAAATATCAGCTTCTGCAAATACAGTAGGCACATTTTCTTCTAGTACAAGGTACATAAAATGCAAGGTGCTACATTTCCTTTCATCTTCCATGTTATGAATAGTTGGATTCTCAGCTAGGATGCGGTGAGAAATACATCTCCAACAGCACTGATGATCCCAACAAGTCAATGTACATATCACCACTTTCAAAGTTCTACAGTTTCAAGTACAAGGATGAAATCTTCCAGCTACAGACACCCTCTCAGACTCATAACAAACTAATCAAGTAAACACCTGGCTCAGATATTAAGAGCCAAAACAAAAACCTTCGCAGTGTGTGCTGTGGCATGCAGAAAAGCTGGTGTGCAACCCAGGGCATGAGATCAGCTCGTGGTGCTCTCAGCCTACTCTCCCTGTCCCTGCTGTCCCCATTTCCCAAGCTCTGCTCTTGCACAGGGACAAGTGGTTCTGCTGAAGATGGAGCAAGACAATGCTGGAAGTCATTATTTTGGATAAAACCAAAGTAACAACCCTGAAATGCAGTATTTTAACAACAAATCTCTGTAAAAAAAAGCTTTGATTGATTGTGTGGAGCAGGGGGAACCCAACCCTAAAGTAAGCCCCCAAGGCCTAAGAGTTTAATAATAGAATGGGGTGAAAAGGCAGAGACACAATGACAGTACACCAGGAAGACTGCAAGCCAACAAAGACAGCATGTCCCTTCTGGTCCAAAGGACTTGGCCATGTTTGGTCTAGCTGTGTCGACCTCCTCTATTCAGAAAGCCAATAAAAACATTATTTCACCTAGCTGTAGTTACTGCTGGTTGCTTAAACTTCCCATAAAATCTATGTCCTTACTGCAGCTCAGGATGTGATCACTCTCAGAGGACCCTGAAGTTAAGCAAGGGTGCTGCAGCTTCCACAACCAAGCTCCAAACTGGAAATGCCACCAGACAGAGAGGCAGCTCTCCCACAGGCAGAAAGGGTATGTCAGGAGGTTGCATAAAAGCCATCGCTGAGAGCAAACTCCCCTCTGGGACAAAGCCTGGGCATGTTGCTAATTTTCACTCTAAAATGAATAAAGGACCAAAAAAAGAAAGGGACCCTTATTTAGTGAGAAAATATTTTGAACATAATCATTGAGTAAAATTCTAACAGCTTTTTGAAATGTTCACACATTTCAATGAATATTCCTTTTTACTAATGTTGCCACTGAAACTGAATCCCACTCCTGAATTCTTTCTCTGTGGGAATAGAGTTTCTCTAGTGTAATTAATAATATAAATAAATACACAGCTATAAACACAGAGAACTCAGCTTTCTGGCAAGATAAATTGGTGCAGTTTGGCTGAAGTCAGATTACTTAAATTTACAAAGAAGAGGACAAACTTAAACATACCACCATTAACATGTCCAATCACCACAAAAGTTTTGCACAAGAAAATGTGAAACAAAACTTTTGGAAAGTGATTCAATGGTAAAAAAAACAGAGTGTCTATATAATACATCCATTTACCACCATTCAGCTTGTAATGCTCACTACTGTTTTAATAACAGTATTTTTAAGAACACTTCTTCCTTTTTGGACTCCTGAAATTCATTGTTATCCTGTTTTTGTGATATTTCCCATTTAAGTTAGTTTATACTTCCTCTAGGAACACAAGAGGCAGTCAGATCACCTGCTGTTCTGAGATGTCTACAATGCTTGAACACAATGGGGTGAAACCAGGACAGAAAGTTAGCCCAATTCTGAATTTCCTGGCTTTGTGTTTTTAGTGGGACCTTTCACATCATTTTTATATCCCCATAGGTAGCTGTGCATGCACTCAGAAAAACACACATGCTCTCTACATACTCCAGACAAAGCTGTAAATTTTAGCACCAAAAACTAAGATTACATGTTTTACTCTTGTTTTTGAATGCACAATGATACAGTTTTACAGAACATCTCCTGATATCATACTGTAAGCTTTTTCCTAATAGATAGCCCCCTGTCTGGAGACCAGACGTGCTCTGAGAGTAAAAATTGCTGTCTTGTGAGAAATGAAGTAGGCAAGGATCCTATGGAGCCTGAAGCTAACCAAAGGTAAAGAACTTCAGAGAAAGAAATGATAGATGCACAGTTCAGTCAGATTAATGCTGTACCAGGAAATGATCATAAGCCTTGTTCTTGTGCAGATTCTGAAAAGGTGCTCAGAAAGTCACTTAAATTCACATTCTCATTTAGTCACTGACACAAATTCCTCTATGTGCTTGTTGCCAAGGCTCAAAGTGGAAATAGATGAGATTTTTATTCTGAACATGAACTAATCAATCAAGCAATGATTCTTTTGGTTTTTCATGCCTTAATGTCACGTCCGAACCCCAAATGAAGGTAACATGCCAAAATGTTACAAGAATTTGAGAAAGTTTAGTATCTTGGTATTTGTGAAACAATGAGACCCTGGAAGAGTCAAAAAGGGATGAAATCACTCAATAGAGTAAATAAATATGCTGTGAAAGAATGTTTTTCTTGTTCTCTGCCCACCATTCCACCTTCCCCCACCCCAAGACAACATCTAGTCATTCCAGTGAAAACTCTCCATCCCATGCAAGGAATAAGGAAGAGGGAACCTGTGGGGAGAAAAACCAAAAGTGCAAACAACGACTTTATCAAAACATATAGGTACAAGTTTAAGTTTGTGGAGGCACTCCTCATTCATTCATTACACAGTTTATGAGCCAATCAAGTTTGCAAAGCTCCTTTTACCCTCCTTTCATAGTTTTCAGGACATACTCATATGTACCTAATTTTTTTATGCCCACACTAGGGTGAGGAAGACTTCAGCAGCTGTAGCCACAGAACCCTTAAATTTTCTGCTTCAGTCTAGAACACACTTCCAAAACTGGACAAAACTGAACTTTAAATAGTTTCCCAAAGCACACTAAAGAGTTCATTTCTCAAAGGGCAGTTTATTGACAGGCTTGAGGAGCAGAGAGGGAAATCACTGAAATTTAACCCTGAACCCCACATGAACCCAGGGATTGGGGCTGCATATTTTCCACTGTCCTGCCATCTGCTGCTTCACTGCACATGGTAATCTTTGGCAACCCCACTGAGTGCTGCCGGGGCTATGGCTCTGTTCAGACAGGGTGTAGAAAGAAAAGACACTGAGAATGTCATGGCTGACTGACCAGACCACTGAGATCAGAGAGATTATGCCTCATTTGCTCACCAAGCCCTGCCAAAAGCAACACCATTTAACTGCAGGTACTCAAAACCCAACAGGCCTGTTTAAAGGAAAAGTAGGCTAAAAAAGAGGACCATTCATAACCTGCATTTGTTTGGGGCACTGTAGCTACGACCTTTTGGCAATTACTCATGAGGGTTTTAAAAGAAAGTCTGCAGTGCCCAGCATTTCAGGTACAAGTGATATCTGGCAGAAAGTATCATACCCAATTTACAGGACACACCAGCCTGGGAGATGACTCAAGGCAGGAGTAAACAGAAGGAACCTAATAGCCCAGTGAACAGAGAAAAAAACATACTTGTTATTTTAAAACAGCTACAGTCTGTTTATCTCTTGGCTGTGAAATGCTGCACAGTATGGGAGTGTAAGGGTTTGGTACTTATATGCATAACCTTCATATGTCATCTCATGACAGGGGACCTCCCTTGAGCCAAAGCCAAATCTACATTTGTTCCCCAGAGCATCCCCACTAGGCTCCAGATGCAGCAGGCAAGGAATCAGCTCTCAAACTGATTTCCTCTGACCATGCTGTTCTGTGTAAGGGCCCCCAACCCTTCCAGTGATTAAATATCAAAAGTGTACACACAGATTTACTGACTTTCAAAATGATGACTCTAAAAGGTAAGGAATATTTCAGAAGTATCTTAGAACTGCTAAGGTATATTTTGTTGGACCTGCAAGAAAATTACTGTAGCATACAGAGTTACTGTAGGATTTTTGAGTCTTATCATGCTGACAACAAACACCTGTTATTAATGTAGCTCTCTCCCTCATCCTCCCTGCTTCTGCCAGAAAAACTAGAAATAAAAATGTAATTCTATATATGTGTCTATAACAACATCCTGCCCTATTTCTTCAATCAAATAACTGATCTTGGAAATGATAGTGTCTTCTCTTCTATCTGTTTAGGAAAGAAAAGCACTTTGATAAGACAAACTTCTCCAGGGGCTGCAGAACTATGGTTGGCAGACATCAGGCTTGACACATGTTCTTCTAATTGCAAAGGGACACTACAAAATTGTCCTCTGATGTGGAATAGACAATCACTATCACACTTTCTTCTTTCCTGCTGCTCTACTGCCTCCACTCTGTCTGCCTCACAGGGAGATCAGGAAAGAGACAGAAAAAACCCATGTAAGAGAAGAGGAACAGGCATCTTTTCTCCACTTCCAGCTGTGCTGGAGCCAACAGGCTCTGTTGTTTTGCTGATTCCAGGACACTCGCATCTTATTTGATCCCTGCTTGACAGAAGTGCACAGCAAACGTGGAATGGCTTGCAGACTTCCAGAGGGAGCTTCTGAAACCCTTAGACTCTTCCTTCCAAGACAGGGCCCTTTTTTCTGAGAGCTGGAGTCAAAGAACGTTGCTACCAACCTCCGATTAGTAAGCAAGACAGGAGCAATGTGGTAAAATGAGTAAGGCAAAAAGATCACACATGCTTTCCACTGTATTTTTCTTTTGATTCAAACACATATCTTGCAAAAGAGAGGGTTTGAAGTAGTAAGCTACCCACTAACACTCTCAGTTTTAACTTCTCTGCTGCTAAGCCCTGCTGAATCAGAGCTCCCGCTCCCACTCTCCCTCTTGACTCATAACCTCAGTGACAGCCACGAAGCTGGGCAGGGACACTTTATAAAATGTACTAAATGAAGCAACTTTCAATAATAACAAGGACTGGCAGGTAGCCATGTTAGAGGAGGAAAGACCTAGTAGGAATGTCCTGCAGCACAAAAGTCTCTGTTGTTCTCATTACTGCAGAGGAAGAAAATCTCTTTAAACGCTTTTGATTCAAATGATCATTTGACAGAAACAACGGATGAGACAAATGGCTGTAAAACAAGGCAATTGGATTTCCTACTGCTACAATATCTTACTTGGCTCCCATGACACAACTTCTCTGTTATTCTGCCTTGCCGTGGTAAAGTAAACTTACAGGCTACCCAGAAAACAGATGAGTGTAATCAGTCCTTTATAAATTATATCCCTTCACTCAAAGAAAGCAAATAACTTTGCCTGCTCTATAATAACTGTTTCTAATACTTCATTTATTCTTTAAGTTGTTTATAAAACACTTCAAGAGAGGTCAAGATGAGAGGGCAACAATAATTGGAGATTAAGGAGACTCTAAGTATTTTGCACCTGTGAGTAAACACTTTGGTAATTATTATGATGAGAGATAGATCTACTAAAAAACCCCCACAGCTTATATATGATTTTCTTGGACATGCATGTTACTTCATCTGAGAGGGAGCCCCATCTTTTCCAGGGCTATTTCAATTCAAATTTAAGCAGCTGCACATATGTCTTATGTCATGTGACTGGCAAGTCAACAACAACAGATTTAACCTCATCTCCTATGGAAGTAACCTAGAGAAATAATGAGCCAAGGGTAAGTGATATTCTCATGAAGTTTTTTCCAAGTCTCCTGAAAAAGCAGGGAGTTTCCTCCCCAGACACACATATGTTAAAGCCCACAGAGTTAAGAACAAGCAGAACTGAGCCTGAAAGACAGAAATGTGAATTAACATGCAGGACTGGTGTTCAGGTAGAGCTTCAGAAGGGACTTTCTAACAAAAAAGGGATATCATGTCCTTTTGCAGTCTCTGGGGCATGGTTCTGCGCACTCTGGTTTTTGTTCTTGCTATGTCCACACACAGCACTGGCAGTGGTCATGGCAGCATTCTGGAAATGGGACTGGAATAAACTCTGTAACACCATCTCTTGAGCTGCTGAACGTCACAATTGTGCAGATACCTAATGCAGCTGAACTCCAACATATCAATTAATATTAATCCCCACTTTAAAAGTATATATGGATAAAATTATATTAGATCTTTAAACACTCAACCCATTGTCTCTCTTAAAATAGTTACAATTTAGCTTGTCAGGAAAAAAACCCTGCTTCTTAGTAATTTTTCTGTGCAGCCTAGAAGAGGTTGGTAAAGAAACCACTTATGTCCTCTAATCTCTCTAAGCAACTTAAAAGAGAACCCAAAACAAGAAAAAGAAAACCCTCCTGAAAAAGAAAAACCAATAAAATTCTGAGTAATTATACAGAAATAATAAACTTAAGCATGAAAAAAACATTTTCTGAGGAATTTAAAAGTGGCCAGAGCTATAAACATACTGGCGTATGAAAATAAAATTAAATTTCTAAGTTATTCTTTAGAGTTTCATTAAAATTCAGTAAACAGTATTTGATTCAAGACAAAGTACTCTCTTTATCCATTTTATATAAGGTTATAAAAATGCAGATTCAAAATTCAGATTTTATATCATCCCACTTCTTTCTTTTAAACCCATTTCCTTGATGTCCTCAAAGATAGACTCACGTAGATCTAGACAAAAACACAAGCCCTCTCCAAACTGCTTCAGCGTAATACCAAACCAATACAGATTATTTCCATATAAAATGGTAACTGAACCACAGCTGTTACCAAATTCTTTGTTTTTCCTAATGCAGAATCGAACCAAGAAGAAAATACCTGATCATTGGATCAGAATAATTAACAGAGAATTTTCAGAGGAAGTTCCCTAACCACCCGAATTTTCATTTAAAATTTTTTCAGCTTGAACTTATTCAGAATAACAAGGCAGATAAATAATAACTGATCTGGCAAAACTGAACAGACTCATAAGAGTCAGAGTCTAAGAAAAATCAGATCCAAACCAAACAATTTTCATGCTGTTTTACTTGGGGGTTTTTTAAGCTGTTGGGATTTTTCAAGCACCACAAGTCCCGGAAACACAAATCTCTACAAGAAACATGATTTTTCTCTCATTTTAAAAATGAATTCTATTAACCTTAGCAGCGTCTCCCACAAACTTTATTGTAGATTAAAATGGAAATGAGGCTAAGCTAACATTTCAAGATAGCTGCCATCTACATCAGTACATAGTTGGGAAGTTCTGCTTTAGAAGTAGAGAATTATAAGGCTCTCTTAAAACTATTAATATTATGTTTATATCTTGAAAGCTCTCGGTGAAGCATCTTTAAAATATATAAGACTCCCAGGGCTTTGAAAAATCTGAATGGTCTTGTCACTAAACAGCAGGTTTGAAAATTAGATAAAGGCAACAGAAATCTTATTAAAAATTAACTTAGTTCATCATGTGGCTGCATAAATATTTCTTTCCTCACAGGCTACAGAAAAATAGCATTTCTGCTAATCCTTGAGGATTTCTAATTTTTTGCATTTTAGTAGTCTCAAGGAAAAGCATATTTTAAAAAGTGTTAAATCACTCAGATTTTGTTTACTGTGTCCCAAGCCTTTTCTTTTAAATATTAAATGATCTGATTTTAACCAGTAGATACAACATTGAGTTTGATCGAACCCTCACGTACATTATCAGTTAGGAAAATTTTGATTTATTCTTTTACAGAAAATTTTACTGAACACACAAATTCTTTCACCAGACTTTCATGTACAGGCAGCCACTTTCAAGCATCATCCACACACTCACACACATATATAATTTTGGGAAAAAATGAATGAACATTCCCTGATGACTCTGTGGGTTTCTTCACGGGTGTTGATGCCTGGCTATCACTGTCTACAAATGTGATGGTAAAGCAGATGATATCATCCCACCACCAAACCCTCAACGAACCTGTAGAACCAAAGCAACAGGAGACACTTAACTTACTTGCAAGTAGACCAGAGTTGTGCAATAACTGCGGAACACTAATGAAATCAAACCCAGAATTGCTTCATGCCATGATTTCAAAACAAAGAGCTTCTTTAAGTGCAATTTAAGATTATGATGCTTTTCTCAAGAAAAGCATCATCATGAGACGTAGTGAAAATTTAATAATGACCTGTTATTCACTGGCTTACACTTTTCTGACACCGTTTTGGCAACAGATGTTGGAATCACCAGCACAACAAAAACTGTTTCCAGTTCTTTAGTAACACCAGCACTTTCAGAACTAGGTAGCAAAGGTAGCATTTGCCTACTGCTTTTACATGAAGTCAAGCTTTCAAGTTCCCAGCCTTAGTTACTGTTACACCAATCTTGCCCTGTTTTTCATAATTATTGCAAGATCTGCTGGCACCATGAAATGTGCTAAAAATAAAACAATTGTATATGTGCTACACTCTTTTTTTAAACTTTTTTTGGTGCAAATCTCAAACAGCACACATAGTTTTCAGCAAAATTCAGATGATTCAAATCACTACCTGGAAGCTGCAGCACATCTGGACAGGTTATGGCTCAGGGCACAGAGCAGCTATTCAGAAAAGGAGAAGCACACCCACTATTTAATTTTAGACCATACAAAAGGCAGAGATTTGTCCATAACACAGGAGTTGGGATGCTTTACCCCCCTAGAGCATGAGCACAAGTCAAACTACTAACACCAGTCCATCCCATTCCCCAATTTTCCCTAAGGGGTCAGGACTTGAGAAGAAGAAGACACATTCTGAAAAACACATGTGAAAATTAGCAATCACTGGCCTGATTTTCAATGGCAGATACATGCAACACTTATGAAAACAAACTGCAGGGGAATAAAAAAGGAGTATTTGCATGATGCCTGTTATGGTCACAGGGTTGACTTTAAATTCAATTGCACTTCCGTATAAATGTTTAAAATGAATTACAATACTGGTGCCATACTAAAAGAACAAAGTTTTTAAGACCATGGATAATTTCCAATTCACTCTGTTTTCAAGAATTGCATAAAATTTGGGAAGTAAGAACTTTTCCTGACCTTAGGAAGTGCACAGTGTCTCCATTTATCTTGAAGCAGTGCAGTAATGGTAGCAAAAGATCTTGGTGGTTATTTTTACAATCTGCAGCAAATAGAAACTCAGTGTGAGAGCACAGAGCATAGGACACAAGTGCCCCTAATGGATGCACACACGCCTACCAATGACTCAGAATGTGGGCATGAGGTGGGGCTGGGAAGGGAAAAGTGTCAGCAAGAAAGCACAAATAAGATTTATAACTTAAAAAGAAACTATTTCAAAATTTTTATAAAGGAAATTAAAGGTAAAATATTTTTGAGTGTTACTGATGTTTTTGTCATGTGTTCTGGATTTGTCTTAAATCCAAAATGAACTCTAGATTTTTGCAGATTCACATTGCCTACATCTGGAATTACTATAGGATTTTGTAAAGTTTTCAATCCACCTACTGATGATTATTGATGCAATGAATAAACACCTTAAATCTCTTTCAATGTAAAGATTGTAATATAAATGAGGAGAAAATAAAAAGGATGTAAACTGAAGGCCTTTGTTGCTTTACTGGATAATTCTTTACTACCTAGAATTCTATTCACATATAATATAATGAAATCAAGGACTTGACTTCAAAAATAAAAATTCATCAGTATTCCTCCAGCATTTCTAAAGCAGTGCTTCTCAAACTCCCATGTCCTAGGGCAAAAAATTCAGAGAAAGCAGAGAATTCGTGATACTGTATTCTCTCTCTTGGCTTGGGTTTGAATTGTTTTCCTGTACCAATGAGCAACCCTGAAGGGTTTCATGGGAAATCTGCTAAGTCTCTGTCTTAACAGCTATCATTCTATAGGGGTGAGATACAATGCAGATCAAAATACGCAACTGATATTGCAACATCTAAACGGCATCGGGTATCTGATTTTATTACAATGCTTTGGGCCATAGCTTTCATTTGCCAATCATTGCCTAACAATTAAGTAGAACATAATTAAATTTTAAGAGTCTAAGAAAGGTAAATCCTTGAAAAGGAAATATTTTAACATGGTTGGCAAGGTGTACAAACATCCACTGGGAAACACGTGTGGCTGACAGTACAGACACTGCTATAACACCTTGTACCAGAGGTTAAAATCTGTTCAAAAATACTTGCAATTAGATGAATAAAACTGGCAGAAATCAGCAGTCTGCCAGCTGTTGGGATTTTCAGCTATTTCAGCGACAACAGAATATTCTTATAAATGTAAAACTTCTGTGCATTCCCAGAAAGTACATAAAGCATGTAATGGTCGAAGTCAAACTACCTGCACATGCAATGTTTGTCTGTGTGGTTGTGCTTCTTATTTTTAAACACATTTCTAGGAACTGGAAGTGAACCACTTACTCAAATCAGGACACAGAAAGAAAATTGTTTCTAAGTTCAAACCAAGCTCTGACTAATCTTCTCTCAGATAAAGCAGATTACCTTCCTACAACTGCTATAAAATCCCATTGCATGGTGAATCTTAGCAGAGGTGACATCCAATGACACTGTATTTCTCACTTATTTGTTTTTAATGAACCCTGCTAATTTTGTAGAGGAATAACCAGTTGACATTTCCTTCTGTAGTGTTTTTTGAACCAGTAATGGTGAAACTGTTTTATTGTGAATTAGTCTCTCCTGTTCAGTCTCCTGTATCAGAAATGCCTCAGTGGGTTGATTTCAAATAACTTTCTGAAACAACATGCACTTTCAATAGATTTACTTTTATTTAATTTTTTTTTTTTTAATTATGCATGACTACATAGAGGGAATTGTCAACCTTTTGGAGAGCTATTTTAGGGAAAACAGGATGCACACTGCTGCGAAAATGTTTCAGATACTAAGATGAGCCTGTCACACCATGCCTACAATCTGTGAGTATGACCAGGCTTTCAAGTTTCTGCACCTGGGAGATGATGCCCAAAACTTGAAGGTTGTGGATTGAGGCCTACAGAGAAACATACTTAACATCTTTGCAGGGATACCCAGGACTCTGAAGATGAGCTGTAAGCAGTTTCTGATGGTTTTTACTTCATAGTCTCAGGGGAACACTGATGTTGGATTACACAGCAGGAAGAAGGCAAAGCAGTACACTAATATATCGCATGAAAAATTTATATATTTGACAGAATTGTAATAATAGTAAGACCCAGGTCTTCAGAATCTTAAGATATTAATATGGCAATAATGACTAAAATATTAAACATTCATTACTTACCAAATATCAACAGTGTAAGATAGATTCATTTATGCAACATCCCTTGCAATAATGATGGGAACTTTGCCCTTTGTGTGATTTTTTTCTTTTCCTTTCTTGCCTCTATTTCAGAATTCAGTCATATTAAATGAACCACAACAGAACAAAATAATCATGTGGATGCAACTGTGAGCAAAAACGGCTCAAGGAATTTTTTAAAAAAAGTAAGAAATACAGAAGAGGTTGGCCGTGGCTGAGTCCCTACATCTGGGAAAACTGTATCCTGCAGTATGCTCTCTTGTCCTAGCCTCTGGGTACCCCTGAACTATGACTTCAGCATGCATCCAAAGGAGGTGTTGTTCCCCAGATAAAGTGGTTTCCTTCAGAGAGGATCTCACAAGCAGCAGCTTGGACTGCATTCCCACAGAGCCCTGGCATGGACAGGCAGTGCACTGGGGTTGCATCATTTGGGCATGGTCTCCTACCCATCAGCTCCCGAGATCTGAGAGGACCACACTCTATCTGTACTGCCTCCTAGACTCTCTCCTCTTGTTCCAGCAATGGGGTAAGTTGGCTAAATAGACTTCTGGCTGAAACCAGTTCTGTTCTTCTGACCTTCTGCAAACTCCACATTCACTTTAAGCTAGTTTGTAAAATGCAAGGTGTAAATCTCACAGTTCTTGCTTGTATTTCACTTCATGTTCTCAATTATACAAACATAAGAACAGCACAATGGTCACATTTTCCATTGTGTTTTGCCTGGGAAAAAATAAATGTAACAAAGGGGAAAAAATTGAGGAGAAGGCATATAAAAGATTATTTCTCAAAATCCTGCTACATGTTTGTGTATTAATGAAGGCATAAGAACACTACAGA
Source organism: Ammospiza nelsoni (assembly GCF_027579445.1). Classification (NCBI taxonomy): domain Eukaryota; kingdom Metazoa; phylum Chordata; class Aves; order Passeriformes; family Passerellidae; genus Ammospiza; species Ammospiza nelsoni. The sequence goes on from NC_080633.1 coordinate 70,667,146, forward strand.
TACATAGTCTGCCACTCCATTTCCCATTTTGGACTTTCATAACTTTCCTAGCACTTTATTTCAAAGCTTTTGGTTGGTATTTAATTAGAGGAAACAAAGTCTGCAAGTTTTAGTTTGAGAAAGTAACACTGATATATGTTAATATATCTTGAGAAATGTTAAGAATTACTTGGTAAAGCTTTCTAAATTTAACAGCTTTGAAATTTTGTAAATTGTGGTGATACTCTGCCTTTTTTTTACATTAAAAAAAAAAAGTTGAACTCAATCAAGGAAGATAGCAAAACTTGTAATCTACTTTTTTCTCAGCACAGTATAAGCCACAAGGGAGCATATGATTTAATGATGAAAAGATGCTTCTGATAAGATAATAATTTGTTCAAGGAGAGATCTGAGTTGTGAATGCAGCTGTTCCAAAAATTCTAAACCCACAGGCAAGAAATTACTTATTTTCTGTACAACCTATGTCCATAACTACTCAGATAAACTGGTGGCAAACCCCAGAAAAGTACATCAGATAGAGAAGTGAATAATCAGGGCTACTTTGAGATTGAAAAGGAAAAAAAAAAGAGGTGGTAAAGATTACCACAAACTATTGTTTCAAAGACTGAATCAAAAAGATTTCGGTAGTCAGACTGTTCCACGCAGTATCTTACTTCATCAGTTAGTCACTTTAGAAAAATACCTTTTTATATCCTGATTCAGTTCATGTACATGATTATTTCATTCCCATGTGTGACAAATTGTATAGCACTGACCTGGATGGTCAAAACTAAGGGCATGCACAAATGGTCTCATCCTCCAGTTCTTATTTCAGATGTCTGGTGCTGCTTTTAAAACATAGTTTAATGAAGGGAAATCCACTCATATTTTGGTGTGGTTGCACTACTTTCACATCTTAGTGTTGGCTAGCACTAGGAAAGTGGCACTAGAAACATAAGGTTAATATGGCTTGTTAGCACCATAAGAACAAGACAAAAAATCTCCACATATTTTCATATGCTCTGATCTGTATTAATTGGTCAGTAGCATGTTCAACATCATAATTAACTGAATTTACTTATCTTGTAACATCAGATCTTTTTCAAGGGGAAAACACATGTACTTAAGTAAAACAAAGGAAAGGTATCACCTGACAATTTTCTGATATTACAGACAATATTGCTGCATATGCATTTGTGCAAGTAGACTGTAGTGCCCACATTTACCCCCAGTGATGTCTGACTGCATGTAGATAAGGGAACACCTGCATGGATCACTTAGCAGGATCAGTCTCGCAGCAGGGAGAAAAAGGCAGTAAAAATGCATGTCTCCAGGACACTGCATGCTTTCTCTGTTGAAACATGCAAACTAAAAAGCATGAAATGATCTTGGCTGCTCTATAGCACACAAATGTCTGAGTAAGTCCTTTTACATTGGCCATGGTACCTTGCCATCAAGTTTTCAATGTGCAAGGCAGATGATCCTGATGACACCAGCCAGGCTGTGTGCTTCCCATGCAGCAAGGAGCAGGAAAGCCACAAGCAACACTCTGCTGACTTTTTCTATTGAGATATTCTCATGGGTTTGGAAATTTTGCATTAAATGGATGTAGTTTTGCACTAAAATTTTACACACTTATGTCTTTCACAGGCTTCAACTTACCAAAAAAGCACCAGAAAAGCCCTTAGTACTTCCAGTGGTACTAGGTTGACCAAGCTTCTCTTGCACTGAAAGTGTTTTAAGAGATTAGTCTCCAACCACAGACATGAGAAAAGGAAATGTGGCAGATGTTGACTACATCTCTATACACTAGATGCGAAGAGCAGCTGCTACAGTAGGAATTGCACAGTTTTCTCGTAAAAGTCCGTGGCAGATGTGACCATCTGCTTCTGCCTTCTCTATGAAATAGAAGCAAAAAGGAGACTAAAAGCTGATTACAAAAAAAAAAAAAGGTTACAACAAAAACCCTAACATCAAAAGGCACACAGGCATATTTACAGTGAGTAGGGTAAACCCTTACCCCCCCTTCTCTCTGGCAAACCTGAGACCCAGATGCACAATAAAAGCAAAGAACGCTCCCCATTCTATTTAAGAAATGATTTCTTTTCATTTTAATCTTACTACATGTACTTTGACAACATTCAGCCTGCAATCTAATACCTAGCCATTTCCACCCTGGCTGAAAGAGATCACAGAAATGAGCAGTTGTATCCTTTCCCTCTGGCTATACAGCAATGGTCTGATGACAACTGCTTTACCAGAGCTGGTATCAGACACACAAAAATTCCCTACTGAATGATCTATGCAATGAGGTCATGTGTGGAGGCAAAGTATTACTTAGGGGGAAAAAAACCAACAAAAAACAAACAAAACTTTTGTTGCATTGTGTCAGGAAACATGCTGTACATGTTTATACATCTTGGCAGATTAAGATCAGATGAGGCAAGCAGTGAAGTGGTTAACCAAATCAGAAAATTATCTTAGACATCCAAAGGCACATCTTGTAAACCTGAGACAACTTCTTACACAGAACTGAAGTTACTGACAACAGTAAGGGCTTGTCTGGGATGAAACAAATGACACTGACAACAAGCAGTTTGCTTTCCCACTCAGAAAATGAGCTATTAGTGAGATCCAGAGCCCAACAAAAGAACAGGAATCTTTCCAATGAGGTAAAAAAAAGGTTTGGATCAAGCCCCAGCTTTCCTGAAAACTAGACTTGCTAATTGCCTCACTCTTCCACTGTCAAAACCGTCAGCTCATGGAACAGAAATATCTTTCCAATATTGCTATAGGGCAAACATTTCCACACTGGTAATACTGGGAGCCTACCAGTATTCAGCTACCACCAGCAACTTGACAGCCTTCACCTCCCCCACTGGGTATCCCATCACGTTGTTCTGAGGGGAAGGGTAAAAAACCAAACATTACCCTGGAGAAGTTCTTTAGGTTTTCTTTTGTTCATTTCTGAATACAGAGTCTGCCTGCAGCTACTGTAGAACATATTGCTTTTCAGCTTGTGTCATACTTAGAAAATAAAAAAGCTTCAGAAATGGAAGATCCCATTCACCTTGGCATGACCATAAATCACGAAACTCTTGAGCTATACCTGGATAAAATGGATGAAAGTAACTGAAGAAATTAGCTTTAGCAAAGTATACTGCTAATACAGGTCTTTTTTCCAAAGGAAGCAAGTCATGCTTATCTTACATTACCAGACTATTACTGGAAGTACTACGCCAGACCCTCAGCTGGCATAAATCAACACGACCCCACTCACTTCAGTGCAGCTGTGTTGATTTATGGGAGCTGAAAAGTATGAACTGGTCAAAAAGTGACTATTTCAGCTTACAAAACAGTAAAGGTGACTAAGTGAAATGAGAGGCAGTATGTATAATATAAAGAAAATAATAGAAAGTACTACAGAAAGGCTCAAAGTAGATGTATATTTTATTAAGATTAGTCTAACACAGCCACTGATTTTACTTCTTATGAAATTTTAGATAATATTTTCTGCTATTACATACACATGTATCTCTGGAGTATAGACCCAAGTATTTGTGCAATTTAATAATGCTGTACTATTCCAAAATTAAGATATAAGGCTCAGTGGATTCAGCCAATCTCAAATTTATCACTGGTGTTTTTGTAAAGGCACTCTGATTGTCAGAACATGAAACATCATACTTAAAAGGAAGCCCACACAGCGAACTTAAGTGCTCAGCTTCACACTGTGGCGTCACATCTTAGAACTACTCCTGTTACTGTCTTTCTCTGAGAGAGTAAGATAAAAGTAGAAAACCAAATGTTCCCAAATCCAACACTTCTCTCAAGCCTCTGTAATTCTGAAACCTTTCATATTAGACTTAAGCACTCTTTACCCTTATGAACTCTGTGCAGACTTCCCTATTATTTTACAGGCTACATGAGATAAACTACTGGTGCTCCTTTCTGAGTTTAAGCTGGAAAGGCTCAGAGGAAGAATTGGTATTCTGAAAGAAGAGGTGTAGATTCCTGAGCTCCTTTTATAGGAAAGCAGCTCTTGAGATTAGGCAGTTCTCATTTTCACTAGGCTTGTGCACTGCCCCAGCACTACAGTATCAGAACATAATATAAAGAGGGATTGTGGCAGATGCACTTGGCCCCCTTATTCAAACTAGCAGTACTTTGGTACAGGCTCCAAAGGATGTAAACACCTGAGCTGCAGGTTGGCCAAGAGCTCCTCCAGGAAATCCACAAAGGGTCGGACTAACCCAGGGTGCATTGATGCTTGGAACACATGAATAGTGGGTGGCTTTTCCAAGACTCAGTAAGTGAAGAACAAAGGCAGTTGAAGGTCCAAAGGGTCACTACATACCTTACACATCATGTGTAATTCAACTTTATGCCATAAACATGTCAGTCTACTTGAGCCTGCTTTGAGCTCTCTCTGCAAGGCAGCATGGCTGTGTGACAGCGATCCCCCCTTGAGTTAGGACACCTCTCAAAGTTGCTCCTTGAGCCAGAAAGACTTTTCTACTAAAAACATTGGCTAAATACAGTTTCTGTTTTATTTAAATTACAGGTTCACTGCTTTCCAGTGCCTTTCCCCTTGATCTGGGACTCATCTCAAGGTCTGAGATTCCTTGCCTGAGACTCAGGTATCACAGTGGAGAGACCCCTTACTCACAACAGATGCTCAGTAAGTTGCTGATAGCATGCTAAATTAATACTAATGAATTAAAAATATTAATTTTTAGACATAAATAATTGTAAAGATCTGAAATGAAAGACTGAACCAGCTGCAACTAAGCTGCATCAGGAGTTTATAAACTTGACTCAATGGGTCTCCCTTACACTTCAGCACTTTTAGTCTCTGTGGGAATCATTCCAAATTGATTCTAACTCAGTATTCATTTGTATGTTTCATCCATGTAGTAAGTAATAGAGTGAACCTGGCTATCAAACTTTGTTAAGTCACGTTTTTATAAATTCATATTAAACCTATTTTTGCTAAAACCTTTGTAATGTTTTTTTGAGCAACCCTAAACACTTTACAGATCATGAAGCAAACTCTTTGCAATTGTTTGTTCAATTCAACATCAGTGACCAGCTTGGCAGAAAACTGCAATTCACCATCTTTCAACATGAGTACTCATATTTCAAATATTTCTATATTTGATCACTGCCCACAATGCAGGCTCCAAGGCATGAAAAATGCATTCTGTTCATCCTTACCATTGCCTTGCAGTGTAGGATATTTCACAGATCCCTGGCTGTAAGGAATATCAGAGTTTGTCTCTTTACATTTTTTTTCCCATAAATACATTTTGTGTAAGAAACTTAGAGAAATTTTCAAAAGTATGATTTAAAATTCAGGTATGCACTGTCTGCCAAAGTGATCATTTCTGTACCTCAGCAAGTGGCACTGCTGCAACCTTCTGCTCTGCTCTGATTCCTGGCCATTAGATTTTGTGTGGACAAGATGCAAATAATACCACCATCAATGGGATGTTGTATTTGATGCATTCAGTGTAACCCTAAACCAACTGAAATAGTGGTATATAGTATTGGAAGAAAATATGTATTGATTTATTTAGGTATTCCCAGTCTTTGAAATCAGTATAAAAAAAAAGGCTAAACTATAAAGCATCCTAAAACTTCTACGGATATTACCAGCTTTGCATAGGAGTTAGAAATTCCAGTTAAGTCCTCTTTTCCTCCTGAAGTGCCTTTGCAATCTTCAAAAATATTAAGAAAGTGATGAGTGGCTAACAAGAAGCAATCTCAAAACTACTGTTATATCGTGTTCTTATCTGTATAGTATAGTTTCCAAACCTTTTCCCACAAAAACACTATTCAAATAACACTGGTTTGTGGTTACAGTTGCTTTCATGGCAAGTACTCCTGCTAAGGCAAAAAAGAGTTAACTGAAACCATTTCTAGGACAAGATTCCTGTTCATGGCATAAAGGGTCCAAAACTTCACCCAGCAAACACAATGAAAAGTACAGCCTGAGACTTCAAAGCACAGACTTGAGTTCTCCATGGGGACATTAAATGTGTTGAAAAGAGACCTTAGATTGGAAACCCTATGGCAGTAGTGTTAAAGCAGGAAGAAACACCAGAGGGATCAAAACAGCAATGAGTACTGAAGTTTTCCTCCTTCAAAATGGCACAAGTCTATACCAGAGCATCAGAAACAGTACGCGTTCATAAAATTTTCATCTCATCTTGTAGCTCCTTGGAATTATTAGAAATCATGCCAAGCTAATATTTTATATTGCACATTCCCACATTTTTACAATGGTCAGAATGTTTTGATTACACAGTGATAACTCAGAGCAATCTGAGCATTAGTTCACAGCACACTATGAATACACCTCAGTAAACTCCTTAATAGAAAGCAAAGTATTATGGTTTCTAAATTAAATAATCTAGTGAATATGATTCCCCTTTAATTTTGAACTTGTGCTTTATTTGCTCCAGTGAAGTGATACACCAGCTTCCACCACCAACTACTGTAAATGCTGCCTAGCCACTGTATGATGAGGTTTCACAGCTGTGACTCCCAAAGACTGAAATGAATATTTAAATCCTATTGACATGGACTCCTTTTTTCTCCTCTTTTTTTTTTTTTTTTTTTTTTTCTTTTAAGCAGAGTTGAAATTATGGTCTGTTTTATATAAGTATCATGTAAGTATGATTAAAAATCTTCCATTTTGTGCCAGGCTATAATTTATATAATAGCATTCCTGTAAAACTTGAATTTATTTTTCATTTAGAAATAGACCACAATAAAAGGCTTCTGCACTGAGAATCCAGTTTTCTGTGTTAATTTAAAGTTTAATTTTAGAGTGTTTTCAACAGTCACAATACTTAAAGGGCAGAGGAAAACTGCCATTGTAAAAGAGACCTCTAATCAACCATGGAGTCTTACTCAAACTAAATACCAGCATCAATTGTTCATAAAGCACTGCAAGCGGAAAAGGGATGATTAAGTGGAATTTAAGCTGCATTGCTATTAAGGATTAAACTGAAAGGCATTTTAAAGCCATGTGTTAAAAGCCATCTTGTAAAACAGTATGGGCCATAATCCAAATTTTTTTCAAAATATACCAGGCTGTACTAATTAGTCTTATGAACTTAGAGCATCTATTATTTCTGCCTCTTAATTTGACATTTATACACAAATTAAAATCTTGAGTATGTCACACGTGAAACTGCATCTGTTATGCAGTTGCCCAAATAAATGTTTAGAAAACCTGCCTCTTTTAATGTGCCATATTAACATTTTTGCCTTTACTTATTATCAACAGGGACACAAAATTAGATATCCAAACTTCCCTTTGGTGTTAGTGAGCTACAAAATGGAATACGATGCGCGAAGGGGAAAGCTGCTGTTCCTGAGCTCTGAGGCTCTGAGACTGCCAGGAGGGCTGCAGCAAATGCCATGGGTAGGCTGCAAGTCGTGACACCTTCCCTACAGAATTCTGGCAAGTTTAAATGAAACCTGTGGAAGCATTGTTCCATTTTACCAATCAGATATACACAAGGTTGGAAACAGTTTCACACGGCTTTCTAACCTCTTCTGGGGCTCTCATGATTGAAGAGGATGCCATTCACAGCAAAGAGATTGTAGGCTTCTCTGAAGTTCACCACAATCCAGTAGGCATACAGTTTTGCTGCCCCTGTAAAAATAATTTTGAAGTGTTATTATATAAATGCTTGGCTATACACAGCTCAGACACACACACAAGTCTCTGTCACATGCAGGGTGAAGTCCACATTTCAACAGCAATGTGCTTTAGCATTTGATTAGTTCCCTATATGTGTCAAATCCTATATTTAAAAAAAATAAATCAGCCCAATAAACAGTAGCTGAATGGGAAAATACTCATATTCTGAGCAGCCTCTGAACTGGCCAGGAAACATCAGGGCACTTTCTTTCTTGTCTTCTTATACACACTCAGACACAGCATTTTTTCTTTTACAATATAATTAACACAGTCAGAGCATGTGAAATATGCCACTGTAGTGACCTCTGTTAATTAAAAAAAACCCAAAACAAAACCAAAATTACTTTGGAGGAATAAAAGTGAAAGTCTGGTGCCTTAACACTCAAATTGATTTGAAACATTATCACCAAAATCCTCCATGATCATTGCTTTAATAAATGTTTCAAATTTCATACGAGTTCACAAAGAAGATGTGAGCTCTTGGGAATCTTTCGTTTAGGCAAAAAAAAAAAAAAAAGTAAAAGAAATGAAACTTTATCGCTTCAGTGGTACCTCACAATCCTTTGTGAAGGAGGAGTCACCCTACCCCCCCTTCCTCAAGAGCTCTTCACCTCTGAGCTGAATGAACAAGGCCTTGTGAAGTGAGATGCTAATTTCCAACCCTCGGGCAATGGCAGCAAATACTTTTTATATAGTAATTCATAAAGGTATGCCTCTCAACATGTCTAGTCACTTTAGCTCTATCATCATTCTAATCTCACATCCAAATGACTTCAGCCCTGAGACATGAGCAGGGAGAACAGACAGACAGACACTACACACACACACACCATCAGTGCTCCTCACCGTAAGGCGATCTTGGGTAAAAAGGGGTGGTCTCCTTTTGCGGGATTTCTTGCACTTTTCCAAAAAGTTCACTGGTGGAGGCTTGGTAAAACTTCACAGAGTTGATAAGGCCACAGGTCTTAATAGCATCTAGGAGCCGTAAAGTGCCAACCCCATCAACGTCAGCAGTATATTCGGCTAGGTCAAAAGAAATCTTGGGGAGAGAAAGAAATAAAAACCCACTGATTTTACTAGGGCAACAGAACATGTCAAAATCCTGTACAACCAACCAAAGCAATACATCACTTGCCACAGACCATCTAGACATTGCTGTACAGAGTAGATACTCAGTTTACAAAAGTACCCTCAAAGGATTTCTAAGAATAAATAAGTAGTTCCATAAATAGCCAAACCAAATGACTGGTGTTCCCTGGGACTATTTTCCCATGTGAAGTAAGGGGTAGCCTCCCCATGGTGGGAACCTTATCAGGCACTCTCTTATGTCTACAGCTGCCAGTTTCCACAACAGTCACTTGAGCTTGATATCTTTGACACACTTGAATTTGGTTATAATTGCCCAAAATACATTTTGGAAAAGTAATAGGACAGAGAGCATGACAGCACCAACATGTAAAAACCCCACCTCCTCCCCCCAAACTTTAAACAAGATCCAAGGTTTTGCAATTTAAGCAGACATCAAAGTTCAGAGACGAGTAGAAATACCTGCTATCAAATGAGACTCCCAGCACTATCTGACCAAGGTGTACCAGAGCTGTGGCTTTTGCACAGAGCTTAGAGAGATCATAAAATGTGACTGCAAAGGGTTGGAGGTATGAAAAATACCCTGACATCTCCAGCTGACATATTCTTCAAAGTATGATAATAAAGTCATGCCCACTGGTGGGCCAAGATTCCTTTTTCTCTCCCCACTCCAGTATTTATAGTTGCCTTTACAATCAGTTTGTCTTGTGGCTTATGCCACAATCAGTGCTCGAGTCTAAGCTTCCAGACTGTTTTAAAAACACATTAATTATTTTCTTTGCACTTACAGAACAAGAAAAAAAAAAACACCTGGAAAAAGTAAGCTGAAGGTAAGAGGTGTGTTGTGACCACCCCAATCTGAAGACAGGAAGAAACATGCTCAGAAGGGAGCTCACTCTTTTTTTTTTTGGAGGTACAGGCTGTTTTTTTGGAGGTCCCAACAAAGTTCCTGGACTCTGGAGAATTTTTTCCCACCAGTGCCCATCCCAGCAGCACGTTCCTCCTTCCTTCTACATCCTCTCCCGTACTCAGGGATTTTGCTTATGCCAGTTTTTGGAAAAAAGTTCCCTGTTTATACTGCCAATGTTATAAAAAGTAAAGGTGAATGGGCTTTTAGGGCAGTCTCCTTCATGGCCCTGACCCAAAGAATTATTCTACCTATGTCCCCTCTGGCTGATTCAGACTGATATCCCTCTATTCATTCCTCCTGTTTAGCCACTTGCCCTATTCAGTAACCACTGGAGGTTTAAGGCTTATTTACACAGCAGATGGAAAAAAAAATTGATTGATTAATTTGCACTTTCACTTATGGTTAATTTAATACAGGCATGAAATGATCTAAATTGTGTTACTGTGCTCCAAAATAAAAAGGTTCACACACAGTTTTGAGCTGAAATAGATAAGGATATGAACAAAACCAAACCTTCATTTTCTTTTTTTTTAACCAAAAGAGAAAAAAATCACAAAAGGCAACCTGATACTTTGTCTTATTAACCTGGTATGACCCAGCTGAAATTGAGCACTGATCTACCAAGAAGGGCTGTGCATTTTTTGTTTTAATCCATTTGGCACAAAGATGACAGCCACTTAGGTCTCTCAACTTCAGTGTCAGAGTAACTCTTAGGAAAGCATCTTAATGAGTAGATGGTACAGTCAATAATGTACTAACCAACCTAAAATACATAACGACTGTTGCAGAATCCAGGAATTTACCTATACGAAGGCATTGTTTCCAATAAATAACCTGCTAAAAACATCACCCTTAAATGCAAATCGTTGCTCCTTTGCATCATATTCTGCAAAGCAAATGGCATATGAAACTGAGGCACTCTAGGAGATCCCAGATTATAAAACTCTTAAACCAAAGGGAGCAATGAGGCCACAGCAGCAGCAGCCCTGGGAAATGCTCTCTCTGGCTGGTGTAGAGACCAATTTCACAAGAGATGGTTTTCCCTATTGCCTGATGAATGACCTCAGTCCTCACCTTCAGAAAACACTCCCTGGGGTGTGAGGTAATTGTGCCCCCACTCTGACTGGGTCTAAGTGTCCCCAAGCAGAAACCACCAGTTCTGTGTCTGTTTTGTAATGCAGACTGCTGTTGACCAGGGTCAGGACTCAGACCACTAAATACATTTCATTTTCGAGTGCAGGTTAGACAAAAATGGTTTTCAGGAAAATTTAAAAAATGGTTTTATCCACTAAAACATCCAACACCAAGAACTCTGGACTGTTAAGAGACCCTGTGGAAGGCAGGAGCAGCTATATTGCAAATACAGATAAAAGCAACCCAAATTTTACTTTGATTCTAATTCAAAGTTAAAAATGTAAAAGGGTTTAAAAAATACTAAATCAATTAAGTATTAATTGATTTAGGGTACAGCAAGAATAGAATATAATTACAACATAATTCCCCTCTTCTTATACACTGTATTTTGTTCAAGACTAGCAGAAATATCAAAAAAGGAAGAAAGGAAAAAAAACCAAACCACCAAAACCAAAAAAAAAAACCCCAAAGAAGGGCTTCATTAGGAGGGGCATGCAAGAGAAAACAAAATGCATGCATAGCACACAAAAAAGAACTGAGTTATAGAAACCAAGTATAGAACCAGATTCCATAGATGTTACTCTTTAAAATAACCTTCACTGATCTCTGTGGGACTACCTGAAAGAGTAAAAACTTCATGGATATTACTGTAAAGGTAGGTGTATAAAGGCTAAAACGAAATTGTACTTTTTGAAAGATTAAACATTTATCCAGTGGGAAAAAAGAGCTGAGCTAATACCTACAGATGAGAGTTTTCAAACTGCCTAATTTATGATAACTTTCTTAAGTGTCTGAATTAGGAAGATTGTCTTCCTCTACACCAATAAAGATAGCAGTGAGCCAGAGCAGAAAACATAAGAGAGATGCTCTTGATCACACTTTGGAGAACCTATTTACACATACTGATTTTTTAATTGAGCTACATAAGACAGATGCTCTATTCTTTCCCCAAAAATCCAAAGCTATCTCTTACTCTCAACAAGAGAGTTAGACCTGCAACAACAACTTGTTTTGAAGGAAGCATGGAGTTTTTGTAATGACTGGACTAAGGAAAAGGAGATTCTTTACCTGGCAGAAAATTTAAATGTGAAAGTTTTCTCAACAGGTATTGAAGTAATGGATCCAATACTTTGGCCTTTTTGGACAGGTTTTGTGCCAAAGGGAAATCATGGAATACAATCAAACAGAAATTGTCTTGAAACACACGAGTCTGAGTGACCTTGGCACTTTGTACTTCCCAAGTACCAAGAGGACACCATGCTTTTGCAGCTGTCATTGTTGATCTCTGGAGATACCATAAAAGCATATTTTTCAGATATATCTATTTATTCTGTTCAGTGGATAGTGATAAGTGTGTCATTACAAGAGGACAATGAAAAATAAGGAGACACTTGACAAAAGTACTTCAAGTTCCAGGTTTTCAGGTTCTGAACACCCTGCAGAATTTTCTCAAAGAATACTAGAAAGCAAATGGACTCCTTACGTACATGGGAATTCTACATACTGAGTATCTTCTTTCCTGCATTCATCCCTAATATAGTACATTTCAAACACAGACAAGAAAACATTTCCACAGCAAGTCTTACCATAGGATGATAAAATTTTCACAAGAAAAAGCATGTTAGCAGGTTTCATAAGTTATAACACTTCTGTAAGCACAGGACACAATATGAATACACTGTACTACATTATGTCTCTTCCTTCATGTGGCTACAATCAGAATGAGTTTTGTGAACTGGTTTCTACCTTTTGAATTTGAACTCTTGTGTTCCCCTCTCCCATTTATTTCTCTTTATAATCAACAGATTCAATCTCTACAAGAGATATTAATTTAATAGAGCAATACTTTAAATAAAATGCTTCCCAACTGATCATTCAAAATCAAGATTAGCAAGGTCTTCAACAAGATTTAAAAGCTTACTGAAAAGTATCTAAATGAAAACATATGGGTCCTACCCTCCACAAGACCACATTCCTATCATGTCTATAAGCACCATATACAAGACTGTAGACTTAATAATATTTGCTTTTGACCAATGTGTTGTTGTCTACAATGGTGATACTCTGAAAGTTATCAATTTAGAGCACACATAGTTTGACTTTGTGAGACTCTTCATCTCTGCTTTGTCATTTGGAAGAATTCAACAGACAAGCTGTGATCATATTAATTATTAGTTTTCTATTTAAAAAAAAAGCATATGCTAGCAGAATGTGCTTCAATGCTCTATGGAAGGAATAGAAATAATTATTTGAAATTTCATCTTTTCCTTACAGTCTTCTCAGTTTCAGAAGATGGGATTTCTGGAAGGTTGGTGTAATAAGAGGGAAGCTTATGCGAAGCCCCAGGAGGAAACAGGAGAGTATAAATGTAAATTATTATTCTTTCACTGTAAAAGGAGAGGTGGCTAACCTAACTATAACATCAATTTAAGTACCACTGCTCTTTTGAAAAAGCCTATGGTAGATTCTTTAGGTTTATCAAAGGAGAAGACATGTGCATCAGGTCATTAAAAATGGTTTACGCCAGAAAAGCAAGTCACAAAGCAGGAAAACTACTCAGAAATGCTTCAACTCTCACAAGTTTCACAGTGGTTACTTTTTTGCATTCTTTAAAATCAATTCTGTTTGCTTTGAATATTCAGTGTGCCTTCCACTGCCAATAAAAACCACTGGGATCACTTACATCATCTCAGTAAACAAGCTGCTCAGTCCCTAGGAACAGGCATGTAAAGCATAAGATTCCAGTTGCCAAATCTAATACAGACTATGGGCCAAGAATTCCTGTAAAGTCCTAACACACTGAAAAAAAAATCTTAGGGATTTTAGGAAATATAAAGTATCTGGGGGAGCTGAGCTCTGTGAAGGGGATGGTAAAGAAAATCTCAGGTAAGCTTCTAAGAGAATGTGACAATTCCTCTTCCCTCCAGCCTCTTAACTCAATGAATGTTTCTCCTCTCACCCAATAAAAAAATTAATTGAAAGATACAAAATCCCTCAAACAATTACATATTTTGCTATACAGAAAAATAATCAATTCAATAGCTCTGAACTGCTTATTACTAAGCAATACTCCTGATATCTTAAAGCCCTATTCAATTTCTTAGCTAAACAGAAGCAGACTTAAAAAAAGTAGTGACTGAAATTCTGGATAAAATGACCATGGCCTTTGTAGATTTATCTTCTTTCCCATTTATTTCCTTGTTCTCTCATTAGCAAGAGAAAAAATAATAAAGTGATCTGTATAAAATTAGAGTATTTGGACAACATGATTACAAGTGGAGAACTAGCAAAGAAAAGATTTTATAAGTGGAAGCAGAAGTCAACATTGTTTCCTAAAATTTATGTTAGCTTAAGACATTCACAATATTGCTGCAGCAAGAGAGCTTGGGTAATGTGGATTTTCAAGTTATTTGTGATGAAAAGGAATAAGCAGTTCAGCTGATAAAACCAGTGCTCATTCTTCCACTTCTCTACAGTGCTTCCATTTTGGTCCTATGGTGGAGTTTCACTGTGGCTCTGTCCCACTATGCAGGCTGTGTGACTGGAGAGACTCCTTGAAGTGGTAAAAGTTTGGCTTTGACATCAGTGAGCCAGTATTTCACCTTCAGCTCTAACCATGAAGGCCCAGACCAAAGTACAAAAATAACCTTTTTACTGTTTGGGGATTTAAATGATCCTTGATGATCTTCAGGTTCTGTAAAAACTTCCTTTGTGCAGCTGAAATACTCAGTGATCAGGATCAAGAGCCCCCCTAACATATTCCACAGCGTATGTTCATACAGAAATTTCTCATGGCTCGACTTGGGTAAGTCTTCCTTATAACTCTCCACCAGATTAACTTCAAGTTCTTGATGCAAACATATTGAAATAATCTTTAAAGAGAAATAACTTGGCTTTATTAATATAGGTCGCTTTTTCCCTTCTTAGGAGCAAAAACTGCTACTTGTTTTTTCGTTAGGTGGAAAAGAGGAAAAATAAACCCAAAGAGAATAAGCATGGAGAAATATTCCTCGAGTAGGTAAAGTTTCATATTTATCTGGCCTCCTATCAGTAGGGTTTGAAAGTTGAATTCATTATTCAGTTTCCTTAGCAAGTGATTCCTTCCTGGCAAACTGCAGGTGCAGTTGTAAATTGAATTTGCAAGGTCATCATGTTCACCTTTGCCTCTAAAGGTGAACGTGCCTCTAAAGCAGCCTGCTGCCTTATGTATGAGCAACTAAGAGCTATAGAAGAACTACCAGCTCATTATTATTATCAAAATTTTGATGCCCACAACCCTTCAATTGGAATACCCCTTCTCCATTAAAAAAAAAAGTCTCCTACAACTTGTACAGTTGTCTTAACCATTGGATTCAAAATGTATTTGGACCTGATCTCCAACAGAAGTAATTTGCAAATTGTTTACTCTTCTGCTCATTGCCTATCTGCTGTAGTGAATCAAGAGAATTTAACAGACTGGATTAAAAGGGAATTGCCCAGAGACAGGTCAAAAGACAATGGGCACAAGTTGGAACATGTGAAATTACAATTAGATATCAGGGAAAAAAAAGAGTTCACAACATGGCTGGTCTCACACTGCAACAGGTTGTGCAGAGAGGCTTTGACATCTCCATCTGTAGCATCTCCAGCCTTGGAGATACTCAAAACTCAATCAGACATCACCTTGAGCCACCTGCTGTAAGCTGGCCCTGCTTTGTGGAAAGATCCAGTCCAGATGACATTCAGTCACTGCTGCCAAACTCCATTATTGCACAGCTTTAAGAAGAGAGGCAGATGGGATTACCGCAGGGCGTTTCAATCTTCAAACATGCAGCAGCATCCAAGGAGCAGAACATGGATGTACAGTGTGCAAGAACGAGGCCTGGCCTTGTAAAAAAACAGTGATTTCTACTAGAAAAGTAGAGAGTTATTCACAGCAACTTTTTGGAGACATGCAGTTCAGCTTGCTATTCATCATATCTCCTCCACAGAAGAGCTTCAGATAGAGGAATGCTCAGATCTGATAGTAAAAAAATACCAAAGCGGAGGAGGAAAAGGAGAAGGGATATCACAGTACATGAGATTCAGTATGGCCATAAACCTTTGTCACAAAAATGTAACCTCCCCATTAGTTTTGCTTATCTTCTCATCCATTTGTTATTAATTTGATGGAACTGGGGAGTTGTCAGGGTTATGTGATGCAAGGGATTTATCTTGCAGAACAATCTCTGACCCACTGTTCTAAGTCTTCAGTTTCAAATTACAGAGATTAGAAAAGAAGCTTTTAAAAAAGCAGCATTGATTCTTTAGTCATTGTCATGATTTTGTTCAGGGATAGCTTCAGCAATATACACACACACCCAAACTTTTAAGCACATGCCACATGCAGCAAAGTCAGGATGGGTTTCGATGTTTCAAATATTGTAGCTTCAATAGCTAATGACACTGTAATACCCTAAAAGCTTTCTTACATACTGAAGTCCAGCTGTGCCAGAAGCTTTAAATGCTATTTAATAGAAAGACAAAAAGGGGCAACTTGCAGAGTCACTAGAGAACATTCAAAGGGAGATGTAAAAAGATAGCCAATTCATTTTGCTTTATATGTACCAGGGGAATAGAGAGCTATGAATAACATCCATCCAGGGAATGCAGTCACTTCCAAAGAACTAGCACCATTCTTACTCACTTTCACATATAAGTACATTAATTTAAAACATACAGGTTATTTAAAACTCTAACATGACAACTATATTATAGTTCTGGGAGGCTTTTTTACTTCTGAAGCTATTTTAAAAACTTTCATCCTCACTTCCTTGATGCTTTCAGAACACATTGAAAGATGCTTTTCACAGTAGTGATAAAAGCATCATCACAAGAAAAAAAGAAAAAAATAAAAAACCCCAACCCCTAGAAAGAGCAATGAAACCTTCACCATCTATCTGCTTTATGATTTTGGTAGACTTTCAATGGATGGCTAGATAGACATTGAATAAAGCAATAATCCAGTATGGCAAAGCTTGTTAACAACAGTCTCTCCTCTCCTTGCCTTCCTGGCCCACAAGACTGCAGAACACAGTTTAACACAATGGGCCCTCCCAAATACTGACAGAACTCTGTATTGTCTAGGAGCCAGAATTAACCCAAAACTTTGCAAATGATGACCTCACCTGACTCTCTTGTACCTCCTGCAAATGCATAAGGTAAAACATCCCTAAGTTTATGGGGCTGGTCAGAAGTTCTGCCTTTTCAACCAGAAAAAAGCAATGTTTTCAGCAATTATTGTCACTGAAGATTACTTCCCAGAGTGCTATTCTTTCTTTCAAATGCCACTGTTAAAGAAAGCTTAAAAGCAGTTCAAAATTCAGCTACTCAGATACCACCAATGTATCAAAAATACGTCTCCCTTCATGACAAAATAAAATATTTCATAAATGGAGTTGGCATATTTTATTATGGAGTAGGGTCTTCTTACCTTAGGGGCATTTGATCTGGAAAAAATGTACTGAAGCTATGCAGATCCTTTGTAGAATCTCTTAAAATGATTTTGAAAAACTTGAGAAAACTTGCTAAAAATTAATAATGTTTTTCTTTAAGAAAAAAAATTTTTTGCTAATTTTCCCTCCTGTCCACCCATTATCTATCTTATTCATTATCTGCCCAGTTCTCCAAGTTATACTTTTCATTATTTTGGGATGGCTTTCTGTCCTATATCCAACTAGTAACTGATGCAGCACAGCTCATGATAAAAAGATGAGAAAAAACCACTGACTGCTGTAAAGTCCTAAAATTCATTCTGACCAAGCTGTGTACACTTTGAATGAAGCAACTGTAGAGATATGACATATACTTCATTAAAAAAAAAACAAAACACTTTCTATAATGATTAATAAAAGCTTTTAGCTTTTACTCTATGGAAATATCTGTGATTTTTAATTTTGTTAAATTTTCTCCTCCTCTGAACAAGAATTGCTACCTTCTTCCTAACAGCTAACTAAGGGGGTGAAGGAGCTTCCCTGTTTCATAGAGACATTCTAAGAAAAAAAAATTAATTACATCAGTATACATGTATTACTCATTTATGAGACCATAAACCCAATCAGAGAGACTGCCCATGAATATGGGCCCAGACAGGGGCCAAGACACAGCCACCAAGTCAGTGCCAGAAAACAAGTTCCCATTTCACTGTGGAGCTGAGGTAATGCTGTCTGGAAGCACTCTTAAACCATACAAGATAAAGCAACTTATTTTTGCTGTCTCTTATTGTCAGCTACTCAACAACCATCACAATCCCAGCCTGAGGGCAGAGAGGGACCTCAGCTCTGACCACAGCTCATGGTGCTTCACTTGAGGAGGAGCTTTCGGAACAGGACTTCAGGGAGACAAATGAGAGCATGAGTTTTTGAGGGAATGAATAAGTGTGAGCATACACAGACACACAGGAAAAAGTGATGGCTTCTTGTCTTGGGCACAACAGGGAAATGGTGGAATCACACAAATAATGTATGGATGTGGCATCTGGGGACACATTTTAGCGGTGAAGATGGCAGTGTTAGATTAGTGCTTCAACTCAGTCTTAGATGTCTTTTACCAGCCTTAACAGCACAGTGATTCCATCTAGGGAACAATCTCTGCCTTGAAGTACCCAGGGAGGGGAGTTCAGAGCTCAGAGCCCAACATCTGCATCTGAGTGGCAAAAGAGTTCTAAGTACTCTGTCTCTGAAGATGCCTGCCTCATATTGCACTCAGTTTACTCTATTACACTATTAGTAATAGTAATAGTGTACAAAAGCACATTTTCTAAATAAACACTATCACTTCAGTCCTATTCTTGTCCAATCACTTTCCTCAGTAAGTCCATATTCTCCCCTTATTTGCCATCACCTACAATGCTTCTTAGGGTTCCATCTCCACAGACCTAGTTCTGCTTTCTGATTTGCCATGAATCAATTAAAAACAACATAACTTTTCTTTCGCTAGAATTTTTTCAGGATACCTCAGACTTCTATGCAATTAATGCCCAAGCCTTTTCTTTTTTCAATTTTACTGCATGTGCATTAAGAATTAAATTGGGATGGCTAATTGCATGGTGCAAATTTGGATGGATAGGTATGTACTGACAAAAGTCATGCTCCCATAGTTGCCACCTTCCCTGCTCCAGTACTTCATCAGGAATGACTGGACTGGGAAAGTTAATAAACATGCAACAGCATGTCAAGAAACAAGTCACCAGCGTTTGGCTTTTTCAATTTTCTTTTTTTAAGCAGGGCAAATAATTGCCTTTTCTTCCAATGCATAAGGTCATCTTCTGTGAAATTTCACTCTGAAATCTAACTCAAAGAAAGGACAACAATTCCAAAACCCAGCAGCGTTCTTTTCCTTTTACTTCTTCTTGGGAACAACTACTTAAAGATACTTTAAAACATTCTTTAACTAAATAAAAGAGTCTGAGGTTTATACCAGCCCTGAAACAAAACCACTGAATCCTTCAAATTTATTAAAATTGCAACCAACAAACCAAACAAAATCACCCACACCCCTTGAAATGCTAAAGTGAGTGAACCCTAGCAGAGAAGCACTAGTGCTCTAATGCCTGTAGTGCATGTACAGGCACTACATATGATTAATTTTAAAATATGGGTATTAATAGCATCCACAAATACAGTAGGTGATGATGGCTTTGTTGTGAGTGATGTAATAAACCTGTAGAAACTGCTTTGAGTAAACTCAGTGTGTAATTACATACCTTAAAAGTGGACTGTGATAGTTCTTCATCCTGTCTAGGAAGCTACTGGAGTGGAATACCCTTTATTATTCCTATTTTTAGTGCTCAGATTTTAATGTGGTTACAGTACTTTGAAAACCACGAGCCCTATATCTTCTCCAGTTTCATCCTTTCAAGGAGAACACTGCTGTTTTCTGTGTGACAGTGAGCACTCTGAACTCCAAGGCGATCCCCCACATAAAATGTTCTACTTAATCAACTGATCTGTCTTAAAAGGATGTGGGTGGCTGGCTAGGAAGAACCCTATGGGATGAAACCTGAGAAAAACATGTGTCTCAACAGGTATGTGGAGGTAAGGGGGAAAAGGCTAAGGGGCAGAGAGCTTAAAGGGATGAGACCCTTCTGGCTAAACTTTATTGAACAAGCAGGATGATACTCTCAGAAAATAAATCAGCCTGTTATTTTTTCTGCTAGTATTCCCTTTGCCCTACTTTATTCTTCCATTTATTATGGACTACTAAAGCCTCTTCACTACAACTCTTGGGAAACAATGTATAGGCATAAATTTTAAAAGGCAGCTTTGGCACTCATGAGCCATGGTGATCATAAATCAAAGCTGAACATTGCAACTGATTTGTATACTGTAACCCACAACCCTAACCTCAGCCCTGTTTTTCACCTATCTCTTGGATTCTGACACAGAGAAAAGGACTAGGAATAACAGCTGCTCTTCACTTGAACATTAAGGTAAAATAAACCATTCGTGAAAAAGGAATATGGTAGTCAACTAACCACAAAAACTGAACAAGTTGTGAGTTTTCCCTCTCGCCCCTAAGAACAAACACTGTATTTCTTTACTGCCCCTGACTGTGCTCTAAAGCAACATTGCAGTTTTGGTCTCTAGCAGTGCTAGGAGGGACAAAACACCATACTGACCTGTACAATAGAGTGCTTCTCTTCATCTATACCATGGGGTGGCACTTGAGGTGGCAGAAAAGGTCCTCTCAGAGCAGCTTTGAGTAAGACTTGACTAATGTGTAAAAAGCTTTGTCAGCTTTCAAAGTGAACTTGGCAGCCTCATGATGAGGCATCTTGGAAAACCACTGTGGAAGACAAGATCAACTTGCCAAAATGTACTGAACAAGTCATTGGACAGGATCAGTGGAAACATCAAATTTGACAAATAAGGTGAAGTCTGTAAAATTGTGAACGATTGCACTTTAGTTTTAAAAAAATGTATGGCTCAGGCAGATGCCACGTCCCTATTGTATGCAAATACCTTATTTCAATTAGCACTTTTCAATCAGGCTTTTTCTTTTTTGAATGAGTCATGAATATCTCAGTCAAAAAATGGCAGGATCACAAGCACATGCCAACAGGGTGCATTTATCTCAAGAAAAGATAAATGTGGAAGGAGTCATGTAAATCTATCTCAGGATTTTTTTCAACCTGTCTTCACTTCCAAACACATTTTCTCTACATGCCTGCAAGCCTCTATAAAACAGCATACTCAGTTTCCATGTCCTTCCAAGCCAGCCAGTATTCACAAGTATTTAATTGAAACAAAAAAAGTTGTGTTTCCAGAGCTTGTCCGTCAGGCAAGAAAAAAATCAAGTTCAGTCTGTAAGTTTTATCACACAGTATTAAGCCAAAGAAGATGTCATGATATTAACTTGCCCACTAAATGCACATACAAAAAGGGGAAGACTTTAGAGCCTCTACAGAGCACTTGAGAGAGCCCTGCTGCACAGGCAGTGATTATCCATGAGGGAAACGTGCTGAATAGCTGTGAAGTACGGCTGGATGAAAAACACCACAGGTTAAGATCCATGATTGCACACAACCCTGACATCAGCTAAGAACGCTATGTCTTGTGGCTGCAGTAGGAGTTTTAGCTAATTTCCACTGTGCTGACCCCAAGCTGCTCTGGGGCATTGAGCATCCTCATCTTGGATGCAAAAAGTTCTGTCAAGGAACCACAAAACACGGGGAGAAACAAACTGGTACTGCCTGTTTCCCAGAGAAACAGAGGAAACTTCTAAAGTGTCATATGGGAGTTTGGACACATTAGTTAATTTTTGATCCTGTGTCATTAGTATACCAAGGAAGCTGGGCTGGGAAGGCTGAAAAATGTAAGTAGTGAATGGTGATGAAAAATTCTATAATTGGTAAAAAATTAAAAAGTTTTGGCATGAAAGCAAAACCTCAGCAAGTGTTTCACTTTCCACTCCTATAGATTTTAACACCTCTCATGTTGCAAGAGTACTCTCTCCACAAGCAAATTTAAGCTGATATTAACTGCAGTTGCATCTGAAAGTATGTATTTTTCATACCAGTTAGGTTCTAGGCAGTAATCCTTTTCTCAGAAACGCTAAGATTTAAATGAAGTCATCGTTGCTAAGTGCACTAGTCAGCCATATATCATATTCTCAGAAGTACAAAGAGTACTCAAGGGTGAAAGTTTCTTATGATAATGTATGATTTCTGTATTAAATACAGAACCACCATTATACAATTTTAGCATCTTGCCAACTTTTTTTTTTTTTTTTTTTTGAGCAGAAGTAGGAGGGAGAAATAAGGAGGTTAAATGGAACTGGAACAGTACTGTTTGTACCCTGGTGAATATTAGGGAAATGATAAATGATCCCTAGGCACACAGACTGATTTATGTAATAAAAAGTAAAATACCATGGGGTGGAGCCTTCGTGTGAAAATCTCATCCTTGGACAGCTAAAAGGTATGAAATGCACCCAAGTGTCTCAAACCCCTCAGGGCTGCAATTAACTCATGATAACCACACCCGCAAGAACTGTCTCCTTTGCTCCTCTGTTGGGTGGGAGGAAAAGGAAAGGGAAAGAGGTGCAATCTTTCATATTTCATACTGCATTTCTGAGTATGAAAAATGAAAGATTGATAGTTTACATTTGTGAACACTTTAAAATCAAATTGTTAAGATTTTTTATTTTTGCTATTTAACTTTATATTTTGCTATTTATTTTGCTATTAGCATGAGTAAAGAGACACCACATCTCATGCCAGTATGAAAATGGAAAAAACAGGTAAAGAAAAGCCAATAAGGCAAATACACATTAAAAAAATCCACATATATGCATAAACCAAACTTGTTAATAGCTTGCAGTTAATGGGATTAATAAACACAATAGAGTAATGGGATTAAAAAACACAGTAATGGGATTAATAAACACAACAAACAAAATGTGATTAAACCTCATTCTGCAAAGACTAATTCTCAGAAAATTCAAATAGACTGTGCTATCCCTAAACCAGCAACACAGCTTGACAATCCCACCTGCACTCACCTACAAAATTCTTTTTCTGGTGCTAGAAGACGCCATTAGAGAGCACTGAAGTCATACTCTCCAAATTACTTTGTAAAAGTCTGAACTCTTCCTAAAAAATTAAGGGGATAATGTTAGGAAGTGTTTTATTGAGGAAAAAAGTGAGAACAAAACTAACCTAGATTTCTCAGCTGTACTGGCCATACAGACAATCCTCAGATTCAGGTAAACAGACTTGGCCAATATGTACCTAACTCAAATTAACTGGTATCTACTTACATCTTTGCTGTATGGAAATGAGGAGGCATTTTTTTTTATGCTAAAAGATTGCCAAATTTATGAAGAAAACTAAGCTACTATGCTTGTAAAGCGTAGTGATGTGTCAGCCTAGTAATATATTTACAGGGCACTTTTATTCTGCAGAAAGAGAAAGTAAATAATGAATTTTCTTCCTGAGGTGAGAAAACACACAGATATTCCATTCCCTTTACTGAACTGATACTACTGGCTCTCTGCACAACAAGAGCAAATACCGTGCAATGTATCATCACAGGAAATTACCATAGACAGGTATGAGATCAAATTAGATACCATGCCAAAATTACAGCAGTCTGATCCTAGAAGTCTTGCATTACCCCAACTCTGCCCCAAGACTTTAGTTCCCATTGACATTTAACAACCACCACCACTTTTGAAATTATAGCTTCCCACAAAAATTCCAAATTCAAACTCCATCTAATTAATGTATTTGTATGAAATTCAGTATCTGGAAAATAAGTATGCTTTCAAAATTGTATGTAAAAACATTTCAGCATGCAGTATAGTAAATATATACTGCATCTCAGAATTCTGTTTCAAATATTTTTTATTTTCTTCTTTCCTAGAAATCATAAAACTGAAGCTGTTTAAGAAGTAGATTTGATGCAACAGTTGCTCTAAAATGCACATCCTTAACAGTATAAGGTTTAGCTCAGATTCTTTGTCTCTTTAAAATCTGCAAATTCATCCTCAAAACCTCCCTCAGCTTAAAATTATTCTGCCTACATTGGGAAATCTCACCTAACCTTAAAAATATAGACAATTTTACAGTTCAAGACAACAAAGGAAGGGATAACAAAAAATTTTTAGCTGTCACATTATTTTTCTCACATTTCCCTTAGCTATTCATCAAATCCTTGAATGAAGTCTTTCACTGTAGCTGAACTATGACTTCATGATGTTTCTTCTATTGTTACAAGAGGGAATGACTGCCTTGACAAGGAGGGGCTGAGCTTTTAAAACGAAATAGGTATTTCTAACACAATGAGTCTACAGTTCATCCATCATCCATTCACAGCGCTGTCTTAATGAGGAAAGTATGTGATGTGCTCCGTGGTAAAGATGAACTAAAAATTTCACAGCTGGCAAGCCTGAGGTACTGTTTTCTCAGTAAAGACTGAGGCCACATACAGAGAAACTGATTGACTGCTCACCAGGTTTTTCTTTTTCCCTTCTCACTTTACTGCCTCAGTCTTGAAGTTTATAGAAACCTGTTAAATACAGGAATTCAAATTTTATTATTTGATTTTTTTCTTCAAAATTGTATCAAAATACCCACAGAATCATGGAACAAGCTGAGTTGGAAGGGACCCACAAGGATTGTCGAGTCCAACTCCCAGCCCTGCACATCTCCAAGAGTCACACCAATTCATACATTTAACATGAGGGTTTGGAATAACTTACCATATTCCAGTACAGTCTGAAAAAAGTCTCAATCTGAATTTATTACAAAATTCCAGTTATGATGTATGAAAATGTCTTTCATCTCCCTTTCTTTGCAATCTCAGGTAGCATTTCTGGGTTTGGAACAGAAGACTGCAGATATTATCTTTGATAAACAGCTCCAAATCTGTCAGCATGTTGTCCAGACTGCAACTCCTCTTTAAAAGTCTATATTCATATGCAATATGCATATGACACAATAGCTCAACAAGCTCAAATTTCTTTAAAATTTATTATCTGTCTTATACTTTATGTATCTTTATCTGCAGGCTTTTACTGAAAAACAAATAAATGATGTAAATATAAATAACCTCATCTTAACCAGAGCTAATTTTAAACCTCAAGTGCATGCAGGTTGAGCAAAGTTGAGAAGTTCCCCATGGACACAAGGTTTCATCCTGGGGGAGCTGATAGTTGGGTCAGGGTCCAAGTTCTTTAGAATTCACCTTTCTAAGGAGAACACCATCACCAAAAATGTGGCATATACTGTCATATCGTCACATATGATCATAAAAGCTTAAGTACATACAATCAGTATTGTTGCATATTTTTAAATTGCTGCGGTAATCTACCCTCCCAAACCCCTAATCCTCCCTCAAATTAGAGAAATTAGTCAATCTGGATCCAAAGCCTGGAGTCATTAGAGCACGTTTTGGCAGAACTTGACGCTCAAAAGCTGGTTGGGCACACAACCAGCACTATGCATTGACAGGATACTGCCAGCCACATTTCAGAAACTCAGTGGTGAGAGTAAGACTCCTATACATAAATGGGATATGAAAAATGCATACAATTACATGAGCAGGAGTACTTGCTGGAGTGTAACCTGACCATAAAAATTCACACACTGAATTGCACAACAATTAAGGAGTTCCTCCACACTAGGCTAAGGAGAACCATCAGATGCCTTGAATTGCAGCATGCACCCCAGAGAGGGTGGAAATAGGACAACAGCAAGGATTTTATTAATAGGTATGAAATGGGCAAACTCCACATGACTTTACCCTCCCATGCCTCAAGAAACAGTCTTTCCTATTGCTTTATTCAAGTCCTGAGAATTAAGAAAATATAATGCTGTAATGTTTCACACCAGTCTGTCTTGGCAGCCCGTTGTGCTCAGGCTGTGGAAGTGTCTGCTTTCAAGTCCTAAGCCCTCACAGCAATTATCCTGCTCTCAGACTAAACCTACAGAGCATATTTCAAAAGAAGCTACATCTAAACAGAGGGAACTCAACAGTGATCAATGTCCCAAAGGCCTCGGTGGCAATAAACTATTTACTGCCTTAACCTTTCAAGTCTGCACAAGCAGGGAGAGCCCTGTGATGAATTGGCTGAAGCGTTTGGTTGCGAGCGGAGCAGCCGCCGCTGCTTCAGATCATCTGTCCAGCAACAGCCCTGCAAACGCCAGAGACAGTGCCTTCTCATCCCTCCTGGGGCTCCACCGCCCAGTTTCTGCCAACTTCCACTGTGTCCACCACCCCTAATGGAGTAATTTGGGAAAATAAAGCACATCAAAAGGCTGGGCATGATCGTAATCATCTTTGTATTGCCCACGCGATTATTACCTTACAGAAGACACAACATAGAGAGGATATCAAAGCACACTCAGCACACTCGAGGCTGCAGTAGCTGATTTAGATCTGCTTCCCCCCCTCTTGCAAGATTGCCAAAATAAATTGAAAGGGGAAAAAAAAAAAATCAACCCCTATTGCATTAGTGTTGTTGTCACCAAGGCTTTCCCACCACCCTGCTTGCTGAAATACAGTAAGAGAAAGTAATCCATTACAGATGGCTGAAGACACCTAAGCCTTGGAAAAGTACTTTTGGAAAGGCTGTCTATACAGAAGCTAAGAGTTACTTTTTATAATTTCAAATGGAATTACTTTGCCTGTAACTTAAATGCAAGACTAGCTCTTTTATCGTAGTTGTCTTGGTAATTCTGGGATTATTAGGATAGGCTTTTAAAACTAGTGAGACCTCTGTAGGCCTTCTGTTTTTACAGTTTCAGAAGAATTTGATTTCTAACACCATTACCTGGAAATAAACCAGGTGATCACCACCTTGTCCTTCCAGGTGAGACATCTTAAGGTGTGTTTTTCTCTTTATGGGGTGTTATATATATATATGTGTGAAATCTGTAGGCTAAGATACTACATATACACGCTACAGTTAATTCAGGTATTCCAAATAATCAAAGGAAATATAAAATAAGTTTTGTGGTTTGAATTTCCATATAAAAGTTGGAGATACAATTTTAATTTTTAATTTAATTTATGAAGGAAATAAGATTGTTCGGTTGTTTTGTTGGGTGTTTTTTATTGTTAAACACTTCAGTGTTTATAACTCAAATGCTTTAGTATGAAGTGTGCTAGTGTAACCAGAAACACCAATAACAGCCTAATTTCATACAGAGCAAATCATAAAAAATATAACTGGAATTATTTAAGCCTTTGGATGAAAAATTGAAAGAAGCATCAGCTATTCTGAACTGACACATGCATAAATCCAAGGAAAATATGACTACTGAAGAAGAAACTAATTTTTGCTGCTGTATTTACTAACTTCAGAAGCAACAATTATACACATATAGTTAATATTACCTATAATTCTCCTTTTTCTTGTATAACCAAGTCCCATATAACACAGGCCATATGACTTCACTCACTGATTCTTATACCAAGCTGTACAAATAGCTAGTAGTTATTTATATCTCTTAGGCAAGTGTCCAATCTTGATTTAAGGACTGCAAGAAATGGAGAATCTTTCACTTCCTTTGGTAAGCCGCTCAAATGCTAATTGTCCTCACTTAAAAAAAATTTACACCTCTTCTCTAGTTTGAGTTTGTTTAACTTTAGTTTTCAGCACTGGATCTCCAAATAATTGCCTGTGAGGTTAAGCACCCAGTAATACCAAACATCCTATTCCCTGTGTGAGCAGGATCAAATAGCTGCTTCACATTTGCTTTAATGAGGTAACTCTAGTGGCCTCCTAATGTCATTTACCAGCAAGACTCTATTCCAGGCCCAGAATCACTTTTGTCTTTGCTCTGAATTGTTTCTTATTCTCAGCATATTCTGGAAAAGCATTTCTGGAAAGCAGTAGACCTGAGGCGTTCTCATATTAAGTTATATAAGCAATATTGACTCCTTATTTCTACTCAGTAGCATCCTGTCAAGGTATCAGCTTTGCTGCTTTTCTGGCACAACACTGCCCTGTGTGTAGTCCAGCACTCACTGCAACCTCTGAATTCTTCTGCAGATCTTACCATTCAGCAAACAAAGCTTTTCCCTTCCTCTGATGTGACTAAACTGCTTTCAGAGACAGAAATGCCCAGTCCTGCAATGGAGGGAGCTTGGCTAATGCTGGACCCTAATGAGCTCCTCACAGATACACCTTGGGTGCACATTCCCAAAACCTTTTCCTAGACTAAAAATTCTATCTTACCCAGTGCACTTACCTTTCTCAACCCGAGTCACAAGAGGCATTAAACTAGTTTGATTAAACCTTTTTTTAATTTGAGAACTTAGAAAAAGCAATTGATTCTATCTGCAAGCTGAAAAGCAACTCAAAAGTTTACAGTAAGTTACTAAGGAAAAAAACCCGCTAGATTTGTGAGTGACCAATCTATTTGGAAGACTGATAACCTGTTTGAAAAGAAAGAGATAGAACCAGGGTATCTCAGAGTATGTGAGAATAACTAAATAGGAAGTGTCTCAGTATTATAATTCAGCCTCATTTCCAATAAGTAGTTTCTTTGATGACACCAGAAAATTTTCAGACTGATGGCTAATGATTCCTCAGCACACATCTTAAAAAAAGAGTTATTACACTTTCCAGTTGCGGGTATAGGGAGTGGGAAGGTCTGGTTAGTGCAACTAGAAGTGTTGTTTTTCTAGGGTTTCCACGAGGGAAACTGGGTAACTTGAAGTAGTGTATTTTTCTGTTTTATTTAATCAAATGATATGTTGGGAAACTGCATTGTTCATTTAAATTTGTGACCTGAACAGATCTTTTTAAAAGACATTTCCTACACTGTAACTCTGCATTAAAGACAGGTGTACATTGGTACGTGGGAAATCTCAGAAAATGGACCTTGAGCTCAGGACCTCAGGATGTACCACAGAGCAGCAGAGACTTACACAGCTGCAGGTGGAAAGTCCAGTTTCCAGGTGGTCATGATCCCCTTCATGGCACAGATCTTGAGCAGAAGCCAAAGGTACATCATTGTAGCCACCTGAGCTTTGCCACACAAAAGCTGTGAGAGGGAACTAAGTTCTTGCTGGGAAAGGGAACTAAGTCCTTGCTATGGCTCCCAAAAAAGGCAAATTTGACAGAAATAAGACCCCAGCAAAGACAGCTGCCTGAGACTAACCTCTCTTTCTGGCCCTGCTGGCATCAAATAATCATCCACTCCCCAACAGAAGTGCTTTCAAATCTCTGGAGCTTATTTGCCAGATTAAGCTACAATGATGACGATGGTTTACTTCATCAGCACCTTTATTGAATTAGTGACCTCAATTGGACTGATCCAAAATGAAAGCAGGGGAAAACCCAGATGAAGCAAACAAGCTGACCCCTCCTCCCAGGCTTTTGTCACATGCTCCGGTATTTATCTCCTGAGTCACATCACAATAGTCCTCCATCTAGGTCAAAAGGAAAAAGTAGATTAATAGCCCTGAAGCTCCTGAACTTCATTAAATTTGTCTCAATGCCTTATAAGACCAAAACATTCACTAAATCTACACAAAATCCTGTTTAAGCAAGTCAAGTTTTACTACAGTTTATGTCAAGTCTTCTGTGTCTATTCCAATTTCATTTGCAGAGAAAACCACACTGGAAGTAGCTTTTTTTTTATGCTGCAAGGCTGTCATTAGATAATTTAAAAGCAAATGAAAAGTCTTCCCAAGCACAGGACACTTCTCTCTTGTACTGATGAGTTCCTCCTTTCATTTGCATCAGTTTCATTGCTTCCATGTCTCTGCCAACATCATAGGATATGCTTTTTGCTTAACTTCATTATACTAGTTCAGTGATTTACCACTCCACATAAAAGAAAAAAAGGAAAAAAAAAAAGGAAAAAAAGAAAAAAGTGTTTGAAAGCATAATGAGATGCACTTAATTTCTGAGTTAATGAGAGGAAAGAGCTCTCCTAAACAGAGACAGTCATCTCAGTTTGTTAGGAACAGAAAAATAAGTCATAAGAAATGCTCCTTTGGCTTATTATGAGACCAAGCATTGTAGGAGTGAAATAATAAAAAATTTGTTTTCTTCTTGTTGGCTTTTTTCCTCTGGCAGGAAGGGATCTGGAGAACACAAATGAAGTAAACTTTGGAATTCCTGTAATGTGGCCAAAAAGCATTAAAGCAGTTGTTTTATATATATATACATATACACACAGGGCCTTAATTCTAATTTACAGAAAGCAACAGCACACCACCTTTAGGGTACATGGTAGAATAAACCCTAGGGAGAATGTACAGACACACACACCTATTGCATTCACCCTAGTATCCCACAAACACATCCAATTTGTCATATTCTGATACCTGCATAAGTCAAAGAATTAATCTGTGTGAATCTGGTAAAAATTATTTTTAAGATTTTTCAATAGTACTGTCTATCAATTTTTCACAATCTTTTACCAGGTTGAACAGGAAAACAAATGTGTTAACAGTAATTTTTTCAAACCATAATATGCATTGAAAAATATAGAATACCTACTGAACCATTAAAACTACACCATCTAATGGAAAACTTTAATAAACTTATTCACAGTGTTTTTTTCATATCCTTCTTTAAAAATACAATTTCACTTAATGGCAATTAGCCTCTAACTATTAGAGCATTTTCTTCTGGAAACAACATCTTTCCACAAATAAACCAAAGGGAGCGGGGAGAATCAGACTTAACATACCAGTTTCCACAAGCTCTAACAACATCCAATATCTGTTTTGCGCTTTAAATATTGAGATATCTAAGAATACATAATGACCATGTTCCAAAAGCAGCAGGCAAGTTCCATTAGCTCAGAGAAAATAAGAGCATCTTTACATAAATTCAAACACCTTTTTTTTGGCACCACAAGACAGGAAAAACAAATTATGTGATGAGTAGGTGTTTAATTGCTCCAGTGCTTTGACTAGATCTGTATAAATACAACTTGTATTGTCATATACAGTGTGAACAATAATTTATAAAGAGTTTCCTAAGCTATATTAGGAAAGCACATTACACATTAATAGGCAAGCTAGGCTATACATATCAAAGAGAAGAAGAGAGTAATTTGTCACTTTCCAACAGGTGCTAAAAGCCAAACAACAGAATGATACCTGCTGTACTCTGAAACATGCCCATTTTCCTCAAGCAATACCCGTCTGCCCAAAGAACCCACCCCAACTCTCCCAAGAGGCTAAGCCTCCTGTTGCAAAGATGAGAAGCAGTGTAGCAGTCTGGTACAGACACCTGCTGACCTGTTCTTGCCTTCCAACACCATGTGAAGGTTGTACAAGCCTCACCCAAAGTCCTGCACCCTGCAGAGAACTCAAAAGAGGAACATAAAGCACCTGAGGTTTGTATTTTATAGCACAAGTTCATGCAGGTGTCCTTTTGTTCTCTCAATATCTGCAGAGTCCCTTGGCTTTTCAAGTGTGTATATATAAGTATCACTTTTCCTTTGCTTGATGTAAAAGCACACTGTTTTGGTTGACATATACCAAGATTTTAAATATACAGCCCGGGAGGTCATAAAATTTGGCAGCAGCTATTCTCACAGTGTTATGGCAAGCCCCAGTACTCATATGTCAGATACTGTTAACACCATTTCTCAAAAAACAGTTCCAAGGTTAACCTGAAAATCTGAAGAAAAAAGGGAGGCACAGAAATGGAATAACTGGCAAACTTTAGTAGAGGAGAGAAGAAAAGTGTATGCTGATTGAGACTTTTACTGCATATTTTCCTTTATTTCAAGATGAGAAAAAAGTGTTTCAGGGACGTCTTTAAAAAGATTTTCTTTTTTTCTACTGAACTGCTTGCTTTTCTGAAGCATTAAAGTGAAGGTTATTACTCTGACCCTCTGGCAGTGCTGATGCTCGCAGAGAAAGGAGTCGAGGCATGAATGCCACAGTACAAAATGCTTTGCAGAAGGAAGCCTGATCCAAAGTTTGGAAGCCAAGAGAAGTCTTGCTCCCGACCTCATGGCTTGTTGGATCAGGCCCAGGGAGTGCACGAGCAAACAGCCTGTTCCACTGGCTCCAGGCACAGAGGGGAAGCTGCATACACATAAAATAGCGCTGTGATATGGCTGCAAAAAGCCCAGGAATAATCACATAAGAAGTTACTTCAAGAATGGTAAAGAAGGAGCTTTGACTTGAGGTTCTGGGAAGATTTCTGACACTGAAGTAATTGCTGTATTTTAAGCAATAAAGCACTGTTTAACTGTTATTGTATCTACAGCACAATCTACAAGACAGTTATTTTTCTGCACTTGGCTGTAATCTGCAACACATTCTACAACTGCATGGGGAAAAATAACTGCTTAACACTTATTTGAGGGCATGTGTGTACTCCAAAGCTTTAAAAACCTGTGTTTTTTATGGTTTCTAGAGCACAAGAAGAAAGCACTGACAAAAGGTTTCACATTTTTTCAGTGTTTCCATTAAAAAAAAAAAAAGAAAGAAAGAGAAGCACGTTCATTGAGGGGGGCTCTGTGTGAGCCTGCAGCAGTGAGAACTACCACAGCGATCCAGATGGAAAATGCATCTCGGTCTCCATGCTGCTCTTACAGGTTTTGACTTGCTGAAGGTGGGTGGGCAGAACTTGGAGAATTTGGCACCTGCATGGCCAGAGTCTGTAAAGTTAGCAATTTGGCTGCACTGATGATGAGGAATGTTGAATGGCATTGTGACCAAAAACGACTGCCTAGGTCAGGCACATACACGTGCAGCTTTTTCCTATATTCTGTACATCCTACGTGGTTTCTAAGGGGTCCAAATACCAGAGGAAATAAGTGCTTATCTGTCAAAGAGTCAGGAAAACAGAACAACAAAGGTGGAAGGGATTTTAAAAAATTCTTTTGCTGTCCTACCCCCAACTGAGACGGGCTTGATGCTTCCTCTTACTCCCAGCTGTTCCTAGTGCATTTGGCTTTAATCAGGTGCAGGGCAGGAACTCAACATCCTGTTGCCTTGCTCTGATTAGGAGGAGTAAAATTCTACAAATTGGCAGATTTCTCCTTTTAGTGTTCCTTATTTGATGAATCATTTGTTTTAAAGTATTTGGAAAGGGCCATTACAGAGGCAGTGGACCCAGCTTGTTGCTGCTTCCAAGTCTATTTATAGCTGCAGCTCTAAGGAGTTTGAGCAGACTGCAGATTCTTCTTAACAGCCAGAAAGAACCATCCTGTGAAAGCAATGGCACAGGCACCCATAAGTGGCAACATGCTCATAAAAACAAACAGAAATGTGATCAGGAGCTGTATCTTTGAGGTTAATGATATTCCCTTCAATGTCCATTCCGAAATAATGTCAGATGGAATATTAAAGTGATTTAAGGTTTTCCTCTGTCCTAGCATTTTACTCCTTTCATACCAAGATATTTCAGCCATAATAGTACTGACTGAGCAAAGCCTGCCTTCCCACACAGTTAGCAGTAGCAATTCTGTAAGTCTATAATTATTGAGGATAGGCACAGAATTAGTTGATACAGTTAAAGACAGCACAAGAGTGATATTTGTTTTTAAAAAGCATTTTCTGTCCAAGGTAAAATAATGGCTTTCCTGACAGTACAGTCAAAAATACACTTAAAAAAGGTGCACAGAAAACAAATAACATGACCATTAGAGGTATTTTCCCTCCTTCAGCACTGCAGCATTGAAAATTAAAATGCCAAAAGGACAAATGGTTTACTCCTACTCCTTTCCAATTTTCTTTTTTTTTCTCCTGTTTTAATTTGAGAGAAGTCAGTCAAAGAAGGGATGACACTCCACCCTGCCCATGCACAGGATTTCCTCTTCCTTCTTTCAATCAGCTTTGCATACTCACATTTTAAAAACATAAAAGTATAAAATACTGACTAAAATGGAAGTGTATTCAATTGAAGAATAAACTTGCAATATTAGCTTTACTGTTTATAGAGGGATCTTTCTCCTAAGGGAGAACCTGCATTTATTAAGAACAGCCTGAAAACTACAAATATCAAAGTCTGACTTGGATACCAATGAGTTTGGGCTCATTACAAAGCAAAGAGTTGCTGGAAAGATATAGTTTATATGTTACTAAAATTATTTGAAATGTTGAGACTTACACGAAGTTTTTATCAGCTCCTCATTACAAGCTGCTGCCCAAATTTATCATAAATCACATGTTTCATATCTGTAATGATGCAGGCTATTGTCTGCCACTCAGAAGTTTAGCTCTTGTGTTTGCTAACTAGATCTCAACCATGGAATGCTTTTCTGTACAATGAAAAGTAGATGAAAGGACTTACATCTACCCATCAGCAAACCAACAGTTGCTCCTAAGAAGCAGCTCCCAAGTAGAAGATATGCCTGGTGTTGCCAAGTGGTCAACACCTGACAATCCAGAAACCCTCAGAGGAAAAGTGAGATTAAGACCTCTTAGCTGCAGCCCTCTTCTGATAAAAAGCAGCTGCAATACAGAAACAATTACAACCAGTAGAAGAAAAATTTTTCAGCTCCTGACCTGCACTCTCAGCTGGGTCCTTCGTGTTTAAAAAGACTCAAAGTCTGCCATGGGGCAATGAGGAAAGCAGTGTGATGCAGTCCTTCAATAAGAAGCTAAAATAATTTGCCAGATCATGTCTGTCCTCCACATTTCAGATACAGGGACAAACAAGGTACAGGAAAAAAATCTGCCAGGGCTCCATCCACCCTTATTGATAATTCAGGGTAGAAGAAAACAGACTTTGGGAGCAGTGAGAACACAAATTATCACAGAAAAAAATAAAGATAACTGGTAGGAGATGCTTCCGAGCTCTCTCCTCTTTTGTTTGCAGAATAACTATTAGAAGCAAGGTTTGTTGCCAGTGCTGCTAGTCTGCAATCAATAAAGAAATGTAAAAAGATATTTTATGAAACAAAAGCGCAGAACTATTTGTGTACTTTAAAAACTTGACTTCAAAGGAACTGAGTAATATAATTTCAAAATAAAATAACAAGTTTTATCCCCATCTGTATCTCAGCGAAAACCAAGCAGGCACTTATTGTCATTTCATCATTTAAAAAAATCCTATTTATTCATCTCAGATATAGGGCTGGTCAGTAGCAGAATTGCATATTAATTTTATTTACTTTGGATTTGAACTAATTTGTTTATGGTACATCTCCATTACATAAAGTAGGTGTTTATTTTGGTATTTTTCTCTTTTTCCAAGACTAATATTTCATCATTTCTACAACTGATTTCAGTCACCTGAGAGATAAATAACATCCAGACTATATTTAAAGCTTGATCACAAGAATTACTCTCGTCCTATTGTGATATCAAAATCAAGCTTAATTGCAAATTATATTCCTGTTCACTTTTAAAATGTGCAAATTATATTCCTGTTCACTTTTAAGATCACATTGTGATGTTTAAGGTTTGCTTGTTGTTTTGTTTTGTTTGTTTTGGTTTGGTTTTTTTTCCACTCTGAAGTTCTCAGTAAAATAGAAAAAAACCCTCAAAACCACAAGGAGAGGGGAGAGCTGCAGGGGTTTGGGCTTTTTCAGTTGGAGTAGAGCCCCAAGAACAGGAGGAAGGCAGTAATGTCCTTAGCATTTCCAAGAAGGCTGAAACAGAGGAAATTTGAGAAGCCTTTGCTACTCTATATCCTTTTTAACATGGCAGTACAAATTGCAATTAGAGTGTATTATCAGCCTTATTATATTAAATTTATTTTTTTTTTAGGCCTCTTTCCTGTCATAAAAGGTATATTTAGAGGTTGGGTGGACTTTTTTGTTTTAACAAATGCATAATTTAACCATCAGAGTATGTATGTATTTCTTCAGATAAAATTGTCCACAAGGCTTTACGTGATTAAATGAATCATTAAAATACTTACAGAAACATATCTAAGGGAATATTTTCTTCAGAGCCAGCACAATACACCTGGTAAATAAATACATCATTTCATAAATGTACCTTGTTTTTATAAATCTCTTTTGCTGACAGAATGAACAGCCTCTGTAAACCAAGACAGTCAGCTGGTTACATTTTTACATCCCAGACCATTAAGGTAATCATTCACAAAGAATGGAAGCATTTAGAATGAAAAGTACTGACTTTCGTCAATGTAGGTTAAATTCAAGTCCTGTGTATGAGTGCAACATCCTATACACTCTACAGCAAGGCTCCTATTCCTGAAAGAGCAGCAGCACTACTCCCTGCTGTCCTCATCTGAATGGGAAAAGCTTTCTTCTTTTCTGATCCACCAAAGTGACCTCTCCAGGCTGTAGAACAAGACTGTAAAAACGGAAATTTGTGTTGCAACACTAGCAAGTCTAGCTCAAATAATTTGGACTTGTATTCTGAAGGATATGTATTCTAAAACCAGATATTTTCCTATCTTTAGATTCGTGGGGAGTTCGTCTGAAACCTTCATGTTAACAGCCAGGTCCACATGGTAATGTTACATTGTTGAGTGAATCAATACTATTTTTATACGTACACACAGCATAAGATCCAAATACAATATCATTGCACACTCTAGTTTTCTTCACACTGAAAGAACTGCCTGCAATAGTTAAAGCTCTAAGTCAAATTTAATATTCTTTACTCATGCAAGCTACCAGCTGGTCTGAGCTGGTTCCTCCATTTAGGATCAGAACAAGAAAGCAAAAATAACAATATTTCCCACATTAAATCTAAAAAATAAAATTATTGCAATACAACTTCAGAAATAATAGCAATTTGTTTGATTAAAGCATTCCAAACATTTTTCCCCTTAAATATATGATGAAAGACACGTGTGTGACAGACTTATTAAGGTCAATAGCCAGTCAGTTTATGCCTTGCACATGCACACTCATTAGTCAGAGGATCTAATAAGATATCTGTCTCACCATCCTGTGGGTGAAGAAGGGACAGAAGGGCACATGGACTTCCTTTGCTACCAGAATCTTAATTGATTCCAGAACAAACACTCAATCAAACCTGTTAAAGGAACAACCCTGCTTCAACAGGAAACTTGCACTACCTCAATCAAGTCAGGGTCTCACCCACGACTTTATCGCCCACCAACACCCAATCAGAACAGTCCCCTCCAAACCCCACGTGCAGAAGGCAGCTGCTTCAAAAGGTGCATCACTGCCATCCAAGAAGGCTGCCATAGATTTTGTCATGTACAGGTTGATCACAAAACAGCTCCAGTGAACTTACTGGCACTTACAATGGCACTGAGGCCATTGCAACACACATTTCCAAACTGCATCCATTTCCAGCAGGGCTCAGAGAAACCTGCACAAAATTCATGGAGGCACAAGTTTTTCCATTCTCATTGTTCACTTTTTAAAACATAGTCCTGGAATGCTGGCGCCAGGACCCAGCTGTGCCATGGACTTCCACTGCAGTTTTGGGAAAGTCACTAAAAGGTACAGGTTAAGAGCTTTGTACCAATTATAACATTTCAGTTGATTCCAATGGGTATACAATTTCACCTCAATCCCATTAGTTTCTCACTACTCCCTGAAGAATATGAAGAATTAATTTTCTTTCAACTTCTCCTTATACTGCATATTGAAACTATTTCGTATTTAATTTTCTTCTTTTTTTCATGCCTCACCCATATCACTTTGGGATCAACTTTGTCCCTCTAACAAACATCCCAAATTCTTGGCTGATGGAGTGGCTCCCATCTTGGTGTATTATCACAGGTAAGTGGAAAATGGAAATCCTCTAGGATGAGGAAATTTTACCATGCAGGTTTCACACTTCTGGAGAAAGTCCAGGGAACCTGCCCGAGCACAGACACTGAGGTCTCACTTGAGGAAAGACCATTTAAAAGGCTTTTAAAAGAAAATATTTATTAATTGCCTACAGATATGTTCCATAGTATTAAAAAAAGAATGGAAAGCTAAAAAAATGCCCCCTATAACAAACTGACAAACAAAACCACTAGAAGCAGCCTGGTAAATTTATGGAAAATGTAGTTAACAAGTGTTCATTTAACTTTCATTAATCTCTGATTAGTGAAATACTTTATCAGTCATGAAAAAGAAACTCCCTACAACCTAGCTTCTATCCAATTAATTTCATAAAGCTATGAATCCAGTGCCTGTGAAATTAATCTCCTCCACATTAACTGATCTGCCACAGTCAGAAAAATCAAGCACAAGTAGTTCACAGATGGAATAATTTTCTGTTAAAGTTTAATCCAATAAAAGGACATAAATTAGGAAAAAATAAATCTATGCAAATAAACATGTGTACTGGAAGGTGCATTTGAATTTTCAAGATAAATGTTGTAGCAGTACCTGACTATATGTTGGTGTTTATACACAGAAAAGGCATAGGGGTAAAATTCTATATGTAGTTGAAGATGTTGGGACAATTCTTGGTCATATGGGTCAAATGAAAATAAATAGAGTATTTTATTTTTATGAAGAATTTAAAAATCCATAGGGAAACATTCCGTACAAATGTAGCAACTGTCCTTAGATAGCTGTGTGAATAAGCCCTCCCTGGAATTCAGCTCCCCACAGGCCATCAAAAGGCACACCACACTCAACTGGACTTTCATTTATGCTTTATAATGGGAAAATATGACATGTTTCCCAATTTAATTAGCAAAGAAATTTTTTTTTTCTTCATTTCCAAAGACATCGCATGTAGCTGCACTGAACAGGGAGTCAACTAAACAATACAACTTACTAGCATGGGACAAAAGGTCATTTGGAAGGGATGTGCCTTTAAGGACTCACAAAGGCTTCATCCTCAGTCCTGTATTAAAAGAGGAAGCATATCTCAGTAAAGGAAGGATGCCTACTTTAAATAAGGAAATGAGTTTGCAGGATGTACACATGCTGCTTTCTATTAATGATAAGCAAAGTCTACAGAAAAAGCAATAGACTGCTCCAGCTTTGGCAGGAGTCATCTTCTTGTGGATTACCTGTAAAGAACTTTAAAATAAACAGACTGCAAATAAATGTCCTCAACCTCTTTTTTAAACTGATTTATGTATGTATAATGAGGACTAACACACACTGATTACTATACTCTGTGGCAAGAGATATAATTACAGACTGATGATTTTACATGTAGGCCAGAGACGACAGCAGTGGTTTGGGGCAGCAAGAATTAGTGGTTGTAATATTTTTTCTTCTTCAAGCTAAACTTCACAGCCAGAGAGACTAGCCAGGCTTAAGGTCTTCTAAGGATTTGCAAATTTCTCTCTTCAAGTTTAATAAACCATCAAAAAGTGATTATTATTTTCCATTAAAAATCTGTCATTTGTTTAAACATGTAATAAAAAACGGATTCTGTTTTGCATCAAGGGTTGACTATCTGACCACAAATTTTAAATAAAAATAGAAGGTACAGAATGTTTTGCTATACTCTCATTTCACTCTTCTGTGCATGCATAGTACTTGACCACTGAAGCTCAAGAGAATGCATATCATGCATGTAGTTCCAGAAAAATTGCTTTAAGAGAAACATGAGTAACAATGAACAGAAAGATTTAATATCAATGTAATTGGTTTAAAGTATACATACACATATTCTTTAAATAAATTTGTAAATTTTTATATGCACATTCAGATTCAGATAGAAGGGTGAGGTGCCCTTGGAAAAAAAAGGAAACAATGCAAAAAATCAAGTTTCCTATCTGCCTTCAAAGTGACAGAATTCGGTGTTGCCATCCATTATTATTACATCATAAACCATTTTGACTTTCAAAGGATAATTTTTTTCCCTGCCCCTCCACTCCAGAGTCCTTAGTCTGACCACATATTCTGTCTGGCACTGCCATGCAGAAGTGGGCATCCTTCCAAGCGCTGAGCAGGCACAGCCCAGTGCTGGCTCCCAGCTGGTTGAGAGGAGCAGGCAGCCTTGTTCCCCGTGCAGCTTGGACCATCACACCCAGCTGGGCCCTGCTCCTGGTGCTGCTCCCTCTCTTTCTGCGAGGCACTTGGCACACACAGGGAAAGAGCTCCTTGGCAAACGCCACGCACTGCTCCCAAGATAAACATCGATGGACACTTCAATGGAAATTCACCTCTGTGTAACTGGCAAGAACCAGGCTCACACTCCTTACACCACAAAAATCAGCCTCTTTCTCTTTTTTCACTGCCCTTTTTCACACTTTGAAGACATATTTCTCATCCAGTCTTCAAAACATTAGCAAGCTGCATGGGGAATCTGTCATGGCATGGAGTTAGGAACAGCTGTGCACTAGAGTGGCCATAATCCTTATTTATCGTCTTCCACCACGTTGCAGAAACAAATGTAACAAAATCAGGAGCATAGGCTCAGACACACACTGAATACTAAAACTCAGGAATGCCACAAGCTTTTTTTTCTCAGGTGCCAGAGCCTGACAGTTCTGGCAACAATGCCAGAATCACATGCAGAACTCCCACATTATCTGAAGTAATTCTGGTTTTAAAGAAATGGTTTGAATAAGACTTCAAAATACCTAGCTCTTAAATGAAAAAGTCTCATTACACAAAAATCATTTGTTCCACCAGCCTTGGAGGTGTCAACATTTTCATTATACACTCATGTGTTTAATCTTTATTATTCAGCTGTAAAAGTTTGCTGTTAGGCTGAAACTTGACATAAAAGCGTTTTTTAAAAAAATCAGTGAAAGTCAGACTGTGTATTATATTACATAAGTGTTTGGTTTTTTAAAAAATAAATAATTATGAGGATAAAGCTCTTCTGGGTGCCTGTGTAACTCCAAACCAAACAATTTTCCTTGAAAGCATCTCCAGGTATTTATGGGAGAGAAGGAAAGAGGGAAATTAAAACTGACCAAGCAATTTCATTTATAAATATAACTTTCTGTATATATTTTTTTCAATCAAGTATTTATAAGGATTTCCAGCAAGCAGACTTTACACACATGTATCCAACTGAATATGAATAGACCACAACAGGTCCCAAGAGTTGTTACTGTCTGTTGGGTCAATAATATGCAAATTGAGAAGGATTTACAAGCTGGACCATAATGGCTCCTCAGGACCCATTACTTTCCGATGGGTAAATAATACATGTTTTCTAAACTATTGCCATGCCAAAATACGTGTTTGCCCTTTAGGCTGTCAAAGTTCCAAATAAACCAATAGGATTTGTCAGATAAATAATGCATTTAAAGAAGCAAAATACATGTTTAACTAAACAAGCAATGCACTTAAACACTGACTGAAGGATGAATAAAGATGCCCATAAATACTGCATATATTCAGACGTTTATTGAGAACCAATGAGCAAGAAAAAACAAAAAAGTTACTAAGTATGAGGGGGGTTTTGTCCCTCCTGAACATGTTTACAGACAAATCTTTGAAATGTTTGTCAGAAATGAAACCCATTCAGACAAAGAAAGTGAAAGCTACTGAAACCGTGTGCAAAGAAGAAGCAACTACAGATATTACAACCTTTTAGGGTTCTAAAGGCTGTCACACTTCTCAATTACATGCATTTAATGGGATGCCATGCTATTAAGCAGTTTTCTTGACCATGTCTCAGGAGGCTCCTCTCTGGATTGTCTGATCTCCCCACACTTTCCTCTTGGCTTTGGATGAAGAATGTGAGCAAAGCTAGGAGGAAAGCACAGACCAAAAGTGTGAGAATTAACCTGATGATGTTGGGAAATGCAAACCCAATGTTTGGGAAGGAAAGATAATGCACAGAGATGGTGCAGACAGCACCAAGGAGGAAGGAACAATTAAACAACCCAGAAGGGAAGAAGCTGATGGCAAAGACAAAAGGCAAGAAGGAAAGATGAAAGGATGTGAAAGGATCACAATCAAGAGGGAAAATAAAAAACAAACCAAAAGAATCCCCACCAAAGCAGAACAAGATGCCCTGTAGAATTTGAGATTCTGCAGAGAAACCTCTGTCTCTACCAGAAGCCTGGTAAATTGTGAGACATAACTGAGCAATGAGAAAAGATACTGAGTTCAAGTATAATCCCAAAATCAAGCCTAAGAAGTACTTAAGTGGCTCACCTTTTATTTGGACATGCATTTTCAGAGGACATTTTAAATGCAGAGGCAGCCCTGCTTATTTTATGATACAAATCCATTAGCATCTGATGTCAGGAATGCAAAAACATGCAACACTCCCTTAACTCACAGAGAGACAACACAGACCAGTCATAACATTACTGGCAAATCTTAATTGAAATTTACCAAATTACAAAACAGTGTGTTTGTGACTGGCTGGATGAATGATTCAACAACTGTATTTAGTAGGAAATGAAAAAGCAGAAATGACCAGAAACAACAAAAAGACAGACTGTAGCAGGGAAAGGTGCTTGAAAGGAGCACAGGTGATGGAGTCTCAGAGCCCCTGCTTCCAGAAGAGCTCTAACTTTAACCAGCAGCAGGCAGCTAAAAAGAAAGCCTGCAGTGGTTCACAAGGAATTCAGTGTTATTTTTGTCCTACAGCCTAGGGAAACCTTTACGTTGGGTGAGGAGGGGATAGATATTGGAGCAAGCCAAATACTTGAACAAGACCTACATTTAGTCACAGCAGCAAAAGCGTTCTTCTGTCTCCCTTCGGCTGTTTGGAGAGCACTTCCTAAAGGGAAGGTGGTGAAGCTTGTAGTGCTGCCATTTACAGAAAGTAACCTGCTGAATAAAGAATTTCTTTCATATCTGCAGGAGTAACACATGAGATTCTCCAAAGGTTACTTTGCAACCCTTTGTGTCTTAAGTTAACAATAATTATTGAAACAATAGGCCTGGGCAAATCACTTTTTCACTACTCCAGATACAAAGGAAATTCTGTACTCAATCTCTACTTCCTTCTGCAGCACTCAGATCTCACCTTTGAAATTCAACAGAATATGAAAAAGAATTTTTTCTCTATTTTAATTCAATTTTTTAGCAGTTTCTTTATATTGCAGGGTAGTATTTTAGCAGCTAAAATAGCTCATATTTTATAATAAATTACATCTGGTGATGCATTGGGGAATACACCACTTTATGAATGAATTTTCCCTGCAAAAAGAAAGATGAGATTGTTGTGTTTTGACAAGCTTTTAAAAAAGAAATTAATGGTTATGCTCTGGGGTATAAAAGAAGTTTCCATTTAACCTCCACCTCTCACAACTTGTCAATAATAAAAATCAGCAGGGCAAAATTAAATAATAAATTTTCCTTTTTGAAAAAACATATTAATCTTTTTTGGACAGCTCTCAAGTTAACAAGGTGTTAATAAAACTCGAGGTGTATTGATATAATATCCAAGCACTTGTGCCCAAAGGAATATACCACCACTCACAGCCATCTTTATACAGCATGGAAAATCATGGACAACCAACCCTCTTGAAGACTTTTACTGTGCTTTAAATACTCTTGAGAACAGCATCCTGCATGGTGTATGTAGCTAACAACTACTGTTCAAAGATGTAGGATTTAGATTAGTTTTAAAATCAGAAGAACTAATCTATCAGGCAAAAAGATTTACTGTCAGATTTAGACCTTTCCAATTACTACACATCACACATCATAAAAGAGGGGATGGTAACATGGGACTAGAAAATAGAAGGCTGCAGTTTTACTTTTAATATATATATATGTATTATCAGGCATAAAAATGTTACATTTAGATCTTACAACCAGGGAACAACTAAATTCTCTACAATCTGCTGGCAGGTAGGTAGAGATGACTTTCTGGATCCAAAGGTCACTTACCTAAACCAAGTGGCATCACTGTACATTCTTGGAGTGGCCATGACTCAAGGTGTACCAACCTGCTATAATCCCAATGACTTCCCAAGGCTGTCACCTGGCACTTCAAATACTCAAAACTCCTACTCATTGGGAGTTGCCCTTATCCTTTAAGGTAGAGCTGTTTAAAAGTACATTTACCTTCCCAACACAGTCTCTAATCCCCTGAAATTTCTGATGGAGTTGTGTCAGTCTGAAACTCAGTAGAAAAAGCCAGCTCAGTCTCCACTATGGCAAGTCCCCTGTTGTTTCCCCACATCATTAAAAAATTATAGTTAACTTAAAAAAATGTGTTTGGCTACTGAGGTGAGTCCTGGGCTGTAACCCTTCTTCCTTGTCCCTCTTGCTTCCAGTTTTCTGTCTGGAACTCACCATAGGAAGGAAAGACTGTTGTGACTCAACTGAAAGTGGTCGTGTCTCAACGCCCTTTCATCTGGACTCCCCATTTGGTGACCAACTGGGATAATTTCCTTTATGGTTCTATTTTATAGTTTAGGATACCTGCCAGTTTGACTTACATTATGAGTGTATCTAGTCTAAACTAAACTTTTATGAAATCATTAGCTAGAGTTAGTTATATGTACAAACTCATGAAACACATGGATCACCAAATCAAACATAAATCTGAGAGCACAATGCAGAAAGGAAATCTCCACATTTAAACCACTACACCTGCCTTGAACATCAAACCATCTGGATTAGAATGTAAAAAAAAAGTAATTCTTTGTTCTTTCTTCTTTTCCTAACCTTTGGAAATGGTTCCTCTGAACTGACAATATTCACCTGCCTCATGTTTATCTCCTCCCACTTTCAAGGTATGACACACACCTGTAAAATGTGTTTGAGCATCTGAAATAAAGAGCAGTAAAGCAGTCCACAGAAAGTGATGCCTCTTTGGCATGAGGGCTGCTAACAATTCACCCTGGGTAACTAATTCTCCTGGTCCATACAACTAATAAGAATTAAATGGAACACCTCCATCAATTTAAAAGCATACTAAATTAATTTATATTGTGAAGCTCTTTAAATCAGCCAGAGATAGTAAAAATTACTATAGCACAGCTGATTTCAGGTTGTGCTTAAACCACTTCCTTGCAAGGGCTGTCCAATCACACCTGCTGCAGTAATTATCCACACCAGTACTTGGATGGAGGA
Organism: Ammospiza nelsoni; assembly: GCF_027579445.1. Classification (NCBI taxonomy): domain Eukaryota; kingdom Metazoa; phylum Chordata; class Aves; order Passeriformes; family Passerellidae; genus Ammospiza; species Ammospiza nelsoni. The sequence goes on from NC_080633.1 coordinate 70,711,780, forward strand.
CATTGTGGGGATATTCCACAAAAAACTCTGAGAAGTTAAATGGGAGAAATTATCTGTGTGGAAGCCCTACTTCAGGAAGTTTCTGGGTAACAAGTTGCCAGCAGATATAACACCTTTCAGGTAAGAAGTCCCTCAATCGCCAGAGATGCCTGGGCCCTTTTGGAGTACTGGTTTTATAGCACCACATCCTAGGTAAAACCCTTGCAAAGTATTTCTGCTGTAGCTGTGTAAATCTGTCCTGTCCAGATTTAGTCTCTGATAGCCTCAATGATTGCTTCAAGCTGGTGTAAGCATATTTGCACATTCTTCCCCATCTTGTAGAACACAAGCTTCATAAGAGCCACATCAAATAGTTCAGATTAGTTCCTTGTATTAATACAAAATGAGCATTTTAGGTGTTTCTTTGGAAGTCTTCCAGAAAGAAGACATTAAAAAAATGTTATTTAGTAAACGTATAACAGATCAAATAATCAGTACTAAAATTAAAGTTCTCCACTCTTCCACATCCCTTATTAATTTGCTATGTTCAAGGAAAGGAATGAAAACACTGTCTGGTAACAGAATTAATTTGCACATGTTTAAAGACTGATACATAACGAATTAACAGGATTTCTCATACTTCTGTCAAAGTAAACCAAAGTAAATTGTTTTAGACTTCATTTGTATCCCATGTGAACGCTGAAATTCTGAACAAGTTGAACATTTAACAATGTTCTTCTTCTCTCCCCAGGAAAACCCTTCCAATGACAAATTTTCCTCACATAGAAAAGGAGTTTTGGAAAGTCATCATAAAACTGTTCCAGGAGGAATCACAAACCACAACCTGAGACTTAGCTTTGTTATCAAGGTGACCAAACAGAAGGTGTTCATAAAACTGCAGCACCACGAGATTCAAAGCACTCACAAGGGTGCAGGGATAATCTTCTCTAGGGCTGCCTGTGATCTGCAAGGTGAAGCATTGTGCTGTAGCGTGCTAAAAATCAGCAGTCACTCAGCAAACTTCACCCAGCAGAGAGACATAAAGGCCTGACAAGCTTCAGAGGGACACTGGAGCCAAACCAGGCCCCATCACCGCCCCAGCGGGGTTTGTCCTGGCAGAACGGCATTCCGCTCCTGCCACTTGCCTTCTGCAATTATTAATCTCCTGAGGACTGGGCAGCTTGGAAGTTTTACAGAGCATTTATGAGCTCAAGGCCAGTGTACAAGATAGGGGGGAGGAATGGGGAGTGGAGCAGCAGGGGCCAGGGCAACACACCAGCCCTCACTCTGGTGAAGATCCCCCCAGTCCTGTGGGCACCTGCTGAGGATGAAGAAGGTTTTCAGCAAGTAACATTAACTTTGCTTGGAAACCATCCTTCTGTATTAATCTTTGGCTAATACAGGAGGTGATTAATAAATACCCAATGCCCACTTCCATCCCACACACCTCCCTCTAGAACAAAACTAAAGAAACCCTTTGCTATTCCTCTGGTTTTTAATCCACCCAAGACCCTCTCAACTACTGGGTGGTCTCTTACCACCCCACAGGTTTCCAGACACTTGGGTTTAAGTTTGCTGCACTGATCCCCCACATTCCCCACACTGGACCTCTGTTTTCTGGTGTCTCCACACCCAGGAGCAGCTTGTGGGAAGGCCAGCATTTTCACCATTGCACTTGAATTCTGAAGAGCAGGCATGGTTTTAAATCTTTCTCCACCATTCCCCCAATTAAGTGCATTTCCAGAGGGTGAGGTTCAACCCTATGAAGGCTAGATTTTTAACCTGTGCTTAAGTAAGAAAGCCAACATTGACAGGAATTAGTATCCCCACCCTAAATGTGCTCTAAACCTTTAAATATGCCCTTTAAAAATTGTCCAAACTCAGTCTACCTTTGAATCTATTTCTATTTCCTACATAACCACATTAAAGAACAGAATGGGAAAAAAAAGAAATGTAAGCACACACATTCACAGCCTATATCTATGTTAAGGATATAGCACTCAAAGAATTACTGAAAGATTTGGTCTGCTATATTAGCCCTTGAAACAGAGATTCTGATGTTGTCAAGAAAGGGAAGATGGCAAGGGCTAGGGATTTACCAGTAAGCAAAAATCCCCATACCAGTGCTCTAAAGTCCATTCTGTGGATTTTGCATATATAAAATATGTACACACACACACATGCTTAGCTGTAATGGGGAAAACAGCATTTTTTTTTTTTTTAAAAAAAAAAAAAAAAAAAAAAAAGGAAAAGTAGAACCTTGAAGTTGTGCTTGGATTCTTTTCCCTTGAAGCTTATAGGAAACAAGCCCCAAACATGAACAAACCCCACAGCACAATGCTGTTCTTGTCATGAGTTCTGAACCAGCACCACAGCACATAGTGTATGTATTGAAAAACAGCTGTTGGGTGACAGACTGCTAGCTGGGAAGTTCGAGTTGAGTGAAGTGGCTAACCCACATCCCTTCCCCACTGATAAAGTGCTTTGATAAGCAGGCTGTACTGGTGAAAGCTAGCAAAAGAGCCAGGACTGAGACTTTCAGGAATGAATGCAAGATTTGTTTCGTGGAAGCAACCTAAATCTCTCGCACAGCCCTCTCCACTTGTATTTTACCGACCCATCCCCAGTTACTTTTAGTGCACACTCCTTCTGATTGCAGCAGAACCAGTTCTTTGATAAGTCAAAGCAATATCCTGTACATATGGGAAATAAAACCAGAAAACTGCTAAAAAGTCTCCCTCACTTTAATGTATTTTCTGCAATTCAAAATGTTAGTAGTGTTGTAGCATTATAAAAAGGTCTGTATTGGAAAAAGCATGTCTGGACTAACCACAAGCAAGAAACGTGGGCATAATTTTTTTCTTCTTTTTTTTACTAAAAGCAAGTAATTCAAAGATTTCTTGGGATTAATTTCTGACCATCAGCTAAGCACTTTTGGAACTGAAATCATTAATTAGGCATAAATGTCATGCAGATGTAAAAAACAGCACTTATTCTCCTTTCCACAAATCTTACATTTTATAAATATGTTCATAAGCAGTGCTTAGTATAAAAAAAAACCACTAATGAAAGGTATCTTTCTCTTAGCATGTAATCTGATTTATCTAAACAGTTCCTACACACATACAAATTAATATAAGACTTCTATCCTTCCATTAAAATAACATAAAATTTCAGTTTAGTTAGAAGCAGGCAGGTATATATAAATAAATCATTACCTACATAATAAGGCTGAAAGATTGCTAAACTAGAGATATACAATGCCACACCGCATATTTTTCTTCCACAATGTCCTAGTCTTGGTGTCTCTATAGCTCTGGCACTCAAACGCTTTGAAAGCTGAAGAAATAAATTGCCTAACCACTGTTGCTTGACCCAAAGGAACCACACTGCTGTTTTAACATACACTTATCCATGTACCTTTGCATTGACATGGATGTTAGCCTACATGGGGAGTAAGACATTCTCCTAGATGAAACCTAAACCTTCTCCAAACTTATGCTCTAACAAAATCATTAATTTAACATCAGGTTTTCTGCTGCTAATGCTGACAATTGTACAGAGATAACAGTAACACAAAATCAGCAGGAATTATTTCAGAAAATTTTAATAGTGTGACCAATGCACATTTTTAATTCATTTAAGTATTTTGCTTAACCTTTTAACATACCACTCTCTGATCAAATTGATCAGAAGTAATTTTTCTGTCTGCATTTAATCAAACAAGTAATTTCTAAATATCCACATTTAAAAAAATTCCAAAGGCATCAAAAGGTTACTAGAAAGGGAATACAGAAATACAGGTAGAATGCTGAAAAGTCAGTTAGGAATTACTTAAAGGAAAAATCCTACTAGACACCCTCTTTGCAATTAGTAGCTAGTCAGACATTTTTGTTAGCATAAAGCATGTTAATTTTTAAGAAAAGCTAGGTGGAAGTGCAAGTGAAGAGCAGAATAATAGGAGTGCTCCCTATACTTTAACTAAAAGCATATTGTGCTAACATTCAGAAATTTTAAACTGTTTGTTTTATTGTGTTCTTATCAAGAAAAGAGTGCTCAACCATTTTACTTCCTAAGCTTTCTTAATTACCTTAATAAAAAACTTGGTACAGCAAAACCAAAAAGTGGTTGATGTTTTTTTTTCCTTTTTGCACCAGAATAGAAGAACAAAACACTGAATAGAATGGATTGTGTAAAGGCCTAATTTAAAATAACTCTGTTTATTTAGGCAAAAATAAATCCTCTCTGAACTGATTATAATTATTAAAGCCAGACAATTAATAGAATTTATTTTATATTCCACAGAGTAACAGAGATTTTGATGTACAGCCAGCAGTATGTATGCTGAAGGTTCTGAATACTCTGATCACCTATGAAGGGTGATGATGCCTCTGTCTCCAGACCCTAAACGGTGCTCTGGGTTCTTGTCAAGTGCCACCTGTTACTTGTTTTAAGTTAGATTTTTTCATTCTAGCTCAGAGGCAAGTGCATTTTATATTCCAGGAATGAAGCCTAACAAGATGTCCTATATGTTACTGTAAAACAAGTAATGAATTGCCTCACCAGCTGCTTATAGGACTGATCATATTAGCAGGCAGGATGCTGTGCTGTTCTTGAAGCTTCTGAGGTGGGCAGACCAGATGGGAAGGACCACCAAAATTCTGCTATTGAGAGAAGAAAATTCCTGCTGTCATGCAGCACTTGTATCACTGAGGTAGGGTGGAAAAGATGGAGCAGGAGAATGACATTAAGGTCCTACTTCAGATAGATGTTCACTTGTGGAAACACAAAGGAAGGACACAGACACCCATTACTGTCAAAACCAAATCTTTTTTTTTTAGGAACTTTGGTCACTGTGAACTGGTTATGCTTGTAGACCTCTGAAGAACTCATATCAAATGACCTGTGATCATGAAAATATCAACTTTTAACATAAAATAGTTATTGCAGGGCCAAACCAGAAGACAGACCATTTCCCTTTCTTTCTTACAAATATAAACACATTAAATATCTAGAAGAGGCCTAGAAAACCCAAAGTAGAAATTTTTTTGAGTCATCACAGTTTGAAGACCAAGACATTGGACAGGACTTAGATTTACTGATTAGTCACAGCACATAATAATTCAGGGTATATTCTGGTATCCAGCTCACAGAGAGTAGTTCAGGCACCCTAAGAGAAGCAGAGAAAGCATGGACTTGATTCTTCAAGGATTAGATTCTGTGAGAAACACAGCCCTGAGGACTCATCGACACTGGAACAAAGCAGAGGTCCCTCAAGATTTAAAAGCTAGTCTTGTAACCTAAGACAAAGAGGGGGACGAGCAATGCACTTGACCAGATTTATGTCTTGTTCCTATTAGAGAGCTTTCTTGTGCTATTTGGTTTTTTGGACAACCAGCCATTTTGCAATCAAACTTTTTCAGCTCTCTCCACAGAGTTAGGAGTTGTGTGTGCTGCAAGAAAAAGGTTGCCCCACACAGGCATACCCTTCATAAACATGAAATATAAACACTCACTTTATTATAAAAAAAAATTGAAAACTGAATAACTCAGAGCTAGAAAACTACAGAAAACTCTAATTGCTGTGCCACCAGAGGATATTTTAAAAAACAACCAACAAAAAACCATAACAACAGAAAACACAACTCATACGACTGCACTGCCTGTCCTTTTCTCAACATAACTCCTATAGCACAAAGTAAGTCCATGGGAAATTTAGTCCATGGGAAGGGGTTAAGCAGAAATTAAATCGTCAAACATTTTGCCATCTCACTATTTAATACATTTTGAGAGACAAACCAATGAAGTAAGCAAAAATGCAACTTTCAAAAAGGCTACATATTCCTGTAAAAATGTATTTTGACAGCTATCTCAGCCTATATTGTCTTACACAAAAAGGCAAGGCATGCTACGAAGCAGGTTTTCCATCATGCTAGTGGAACACACACCTTTCAGCTGCTAGTTCTGAAGCTTAAAGCTTTCATTGGTGACAATATTGGGTGTGAAACCTGCCCTCTACACATTGTCTTGCAAGACAAGCCTCCCTACACTCAAACCCAGCTTTCCTCTCCAACAGACAAAGACAAGTTACTTGCCTGCTTATCCTGACAGTAAAAGGTTTTACTATTGCAATAACTACAGAAGAAATAAGTAGTAAACCAAGCTCAAAAATGATAGAATAAGGATTTTAGTCAATTTTTTCACAGCACCTTCATAACACAAAACAATGTTGCAGCTTAGCACATATTTAAAGGAATTAGAAACAAAGTAGTAATAGTGGGCAGAGATTGCATTAAAGCTCTAAAGACCTACCTAGTGACACTTTCAACAAATAATTTGCCAGGTCTGGGACATAACTATTGCATAGTCTAATGGGACTTCTGGAAATAAGACTTAGGAAAAAAAACCCATATGCTTTTAATGACCACATGTAATCAGCTGAATTATGTGGGAAATGCAGCATGAAAGACACAGCTACATATAATTAAAATTTCAATAAAATTAAATAACTGTAATTCTCCCTTTGAAAAAATATCTTTCCTAGTTATCTCTTCTTGATCTTATGCAAAGGAAGCACACAAAGCAAAAGGAGCAATAGACAGCTCATTCAGTCCACAAAGCAGATACAAAATTAACTAAATGTATTCATTCTATCCTCTACTGATCTGCATATATACCATACTCTGACAAGATATATAATTACACTTATTTTTTTCACACTTCACTTCTGATTTTGACTTATTTTAAATTTAGTTCTGTGCATTGAACTTCATAGAAATCTGTCCTTTCTGAACAAATTAGAAAAAAAATATGACATTGGCAGAACGAAGACATCTTCCCTTCAAGTATGTTTGACTGATGTACCCTCTGTAGAGTAACTCCACTGCTCACATTCTTTCTATTTCTTAAGCCAAAAAATTAATGATTAAGCTCTTTGTTACACTCTCAATCCTTCATGTAGAACCAAGGGTCTGTGCATGTTCATGTATAAAATTTCCACTGCATCAGTGATAGAATAATAGAGGTTGGAAAATATCTGTAATATTTTGAAAGCAAGACCAACCTCTACCAGGTCAATCATAGACATGTTCTGAATATCTCCAAGGACAGAGTATATGCATAATAAAAAGAAATCTTATTTAATTCTTTACAGGAATTGGAGAGAGATGCAAAGTAAGCTGCAAAAAAAAGAAGGACATATTTACTTTAAAAAAGCAAAAATAACGCTTCACTCAGTGATTCCAGATCACTTCCAAGATAATGAATACTACCTTGTAGTCTCTCAAGCAGCAACACTTTCGGTCTTCAGAAAACATGAGCTTGTCAGAAATTTATCTGAATCTTCACAACTGAGTCTAATAAACACATTGAACTCAAACTGAGCTGAAGATGCAATCAAAGCAGATATTTCAAGCCATTTTTCACACAATAAATGTATGCCAGGAAGCATGGGAAAAAAACTTAAGCTTAATAATCTACTTTTATTACTCATGAGGAAAATAAACTTGAAGATTAATAATGCTGTTACAGCATATCATAAGTACTTACTTCATTATTCAAGTCTAGATTCTAGATTCTCTAGGGTACTCACACACCTAACTTCCATGGAAATACAATTACTTCCACCAAATCTGGCCACAGGGAAAGTGGTTTCCTCCTGAAACACAGTTTCAGTTCCTAAAACTCAGAAACTAATTTGAAATCACACCTCATCTTATCATACCACCACTGTGCTCTCACTCACACAAAGACATAGGCTTGCTTCATATGCTCTACTACCAGGTTTTGTCTTCAGCTGTGTTTTGTCAGATATTAACCATTTGTGAAATCAGTATTTTCAATATTTGCATTCTACTTAGGTCTGTGAGGGGTTTTGTTTTGTTTTTCTCAAGTTTATCTTAAGATAGAGCTCAGAGTTTTTGCAAAATTGAAGCTAGGAAAACTTTTCCCCAATGTTTTAAAAATTCTAAACTACAGCCATTCTAGAAAAGCTATATTGCCAACAGAATTTCAAGTAGCAGCAACAAGATATGACTATGTGGGTTACAGGCCAGGAATGTGGATTTGCTATCTTAACAAAAATCTAGCCTTGCTGAGTTTTAAAACTTTCCAAATGCTAGCACTTGCTTATAATTAACAAGCTTGAGTATTGCTTTGACCCATAGAAATAGTTTCCAAAATCTCATCAAATCAAGACCAAGCTCAGGCAGACCCAGGTAAAAGGTGACAGTATCTGCAATCCAATGTGCCTGTTGAAGCCTGCAGAGTGAATAGATTAAAGGAGCAATCTGGTGTTAGTCCACCTAAACCAGATTAATGTCTGTGTACCTCTTTTCACTTGGAAGACAACTGCTATCCCACTTTTCCTGTTCCTAATTCCAACTATTCAGATCACTGTTCCTGAAATATTCAAACCACCACCACCAAGGGATGGGGACTCTTCTTTAGGACTAATAGAAGTTTTATTAGCAGAAGTGATGTCTCTCAGCATCCCATCAGGTCATCACACCTTGGCACGATTGTGAGGAATCAAACACATGAGCTGGATATAACCAGAGCACCAGGCACAGCATCACCACCTCTCTGCACAGATCTTGCTCTCCTCCCCTGATCCCTGCTGCTCACCAGCTGACTGCACAGGGCTGGTGTTCAGAGCACAGCATGCCTGCACACAATTTCCATTCACACCATGATGCAGGCGCCTTCATCCTGCACTCCATTAAAATTTACATCCCTCCTTCAGCTTCCCAGTAGCTGGTTGTCACTGTTCTCCAGGAATTCCAGTATTGACATCATGTCCCTTGCTCTCTCCTTCCTCAAATCACCAAGGGACAACGTAGGACTCAGCAGGAGAAGGAAAAATGTGGGGAGCATTATTGCCCTGGACTGGCAGTCAGGAACACAGCTGGAACTCAGATGCTCCACAAGACTGGCTTAGGGCTGCTAGGAAAGGAATTAGGTATGTTTTCCCCACCTTTTTTGATAAATACCATTATAGGTTCCTTTGCTGTTTCCTTTTATCATCCATACAACAGCTGATTTAAACTTCCCCCCAAAATTACTATTATATAGAAAACAGCACCATGGAGAAGAATGACCCAACTTAGTCAAAGTTTAAAATTATTGAAAAGTGAGGAATATCCTCGCTTACATTTTACTACATTTAACCTTTTTCAATAATTAAAATCCTCCAGTTTAAATTATATGCCTGTAAAAAGCAGAATCCTGAACTTAAAAAAAAAAAAGTAATTATCTCAATTAAGATAATAATTTCCTATTGGAAAGATACATACAAATAAATAAATAAATCACAGCCCCGAAATTATCATTTTCGGTCATGAGAAGAAAATATTTACAGGATACAACAGTATTAGGCTGCCAGTTTATATTGACCCCCAACCCTGTGCAGTTTAAAACTAACTTTACCTCACTGCAGGGAGATGCTTTTCCAGCAATCAATAACATGGAATGTCCGTAATGCATCCAAGGCATGAAAGGTTTCTTCTCCTCCCTTTCTAAGGGAAATCCCAGTCAGAATCCATTTTAAGGTGATTAAAAAAAATCAAACAAAAAATATAAAACAAATCAGCCTTATTCCAGCCTTTTAATTCTAATATATGTTTCAGTTACTGGCAAAGAATATGAGAGTATGAATAGCTTGGCTTTGTTACATTTGGGAAAATTCCAACAATTAAAAAAATAAATAAGATTTAGAAACAGTTTGAATGTGTAACAAAACTGATACCCAAGTCACGCCCCAGATTACTGTTCTTATGCAATTGACATTGGCCAGAATCCATATAAAAACATACATCTTTTGGCTTCCTGCTCTGAAATTTACACTATCCCATTTCAAATCTGTGCTTTTATTCTTAAAGCCAGAGCAAGATTATCATACCACAGTGACAATACCTCCGCAGAAACTCAATATAGTATATTTGCAAACCTATCCTCCCTTTTCACCCCAAAAAAGATACTATTAAATTATAAACTTACTGTAGGACTAGTAAAATGGTTATAAAATACAAATTGAAAAGGTGGGGAGACAAACACCAAGAGATTCTACTTTTTTTAAGGAATATTTGCAAAAAAGCAGTACCATTTGTCTGGCAGCTATGTTTATGATGCCACTTTTAAAATCGCACTTACTTTTCAAATTATGGAATCACTTGTTACAAATGCAAACTAAATGTAAAAAAGCTTAAGTAGCAGCAAGTAGCAGATTCAGCCTGCATATTTGCTAACTTTTTTCCTTTGGGTGAGAGTTTACTACTACCTAAACTAGCAGTGGGTATAGTGGGTATAGTTAATAGCTATTAATTCAGAATAATCTATATCTATATCTGACTATTGTTTGCAAACTTACTGTGTGTTATATTCTGGAAAAATAAAGCATTTCTACAGAAGAAAGCAAAATTACTTCTGAGCATGCTGCACATTAAAGGCAATATCCAACAACATTTTTAGTCATTCCAAAAAATCATATTAATGGGAACTGTGATTTTTATTGGAAAGTAAAAAATTTACTAATATGGGTTTCCTTGGAGAAATAAACAGATTTTCTTTTAAACTTCCTTGGGAAATATAAACAACTTAGGGCCTGGAACTTTAAATATGTGAAAAATATGTGAACATCCAATGCCAGGCATGAAAGACGCAAGAGTACTTCCAGTACTTCTCTTCCTGCTCCTCCTGCATGGAGAAGACCAGAGAAGAAGAGCAACACTTCTATAAACAAGTAATTTAGGGTATTTATGGTGATATTCATATTTGTGATTATACCTTGTTGATAAAAAAACACAGCAGTCATACAATAAAACGTTTACAAAGCCACATTCCAAATAAAGGTCAAATACAATAATGGCATCAAAGATCGGAGGTCAGCAGTCGATGGAGAATCTTCCTTTTGGCAGGACAGCTGTATTTTCTTTTAAATGTAGCAAATAAGCAAATAATCTCCAACTTCACTCTGCCCTCCATGCACTTTTCAGAAAGGGCAAGGAATATGAAGGGAAAACAAACCTTCACCTCTTACCAAGTGTATTTTTGGGGGCTGGCAAATTTAAATATGAGAAGGGCCCATATCACCTAAATTTCAGTTGGTTTCACTTACATCTCTGTAGCTTATACTTTATGGCTTAGAAAACACAACATTGCTTTTCAAACACTGACAGTATAACAAATTAGACAACCCTGAGCACAGGTTAAGAGTGAAAAAAAATAGTTAAAGTTAATAGGAGATTTCTAGCATTAATGATTCATAGCATAGCAATGCATTGAAAAAGAAAGCATCTCTAATAAAAACATTTTCAACATACTGGTACTGTTACTTCCAGAGCCTCTTCTGAAAAACAAAGGACAAAACAGTGCAAAATTCAAAGTACTAATAGATAAGTGTAATTTCACAGAAATTAGTTTGATTTGGTCACTCTTAAATTATGCTGAAGTAGCTAAAACCAAGAAGTGATGCTATGCACAAGAATGACACACAGCCTAACCAAAACCAGCAAACTCTACTCTGTCAAGCCATTCACAATCCTTGCTACCAAATCCAAGTGGTGAGTAAGGCCATAACAAGACTCTTTTGCTCATAAAATGAGGTTGTTAAAAGAGGTATTATATTTTACTTTCTATCTAATCCTTCAATGTTTACTCCATTACTTAAAAATTGCATTCTGCATTTTCAAGATGGGATGCTAAAAACCTAACTAATTTGAGTAAGGAGAAATGGAAAATAATTTGTGAGATTATGTGGCACAAAATAGCATCAATCTGAGTTCAACTAACAATAAATATAGTCAAACTATTTAACAAATTTCAGGTAAAATGTATTTTGAGTTCCAGGACATACACATAAGTTAATAGTTAGACATGTGCACGTATGTACCTCTGTATCACCAAAACATCAAATCTGTTACACACTTCATAAGCACAAATTGTACAGTTTAGAATTAAACCAGGTAGAACAAATATTTATCTGCTAGGACAAATGACAGGAAGTACAACTATTACTATTATTCTTATTGGTGGTGGTGATAATAATAATAACTGCATATAATATCTACATTACAAAAACGTAACCCCAAGTATAACATTGTATAATGTGGAGCAAAACCAGGTCAATAAAACATGCTTGTTTCTGTTTTCTCTGCATATCATGAGCGTCTTTAAAATTCAATAATTACCTGAACAATACCTTCTTGCTCTTCCCAACCTGCTTCCTTTAAAGGCCAACAGTTTGTGTGAACTCAGTCTATGCAAGCCTCCCCAGACAGACACATGGAGGTTAACAGCAAATCCATGTTGTACATAATACCAAAGGACACCCAATTCAGAGCCAGTAACTGCAAAACTAAAAATCTGCCCTAGTCAGGATTTGGGCAGAAGATCACCAAAGGGCTAACAGTGAAATCCAGTTGACACATGATGACACATGATTGACAAATTCAGCCAAAAAGGATGTGGGGAGTGCAACAGACCTCCATTCTGGCACGTTGGGAAAAAAAAAATTCACAGCACTTTGAGTGCAATAAGCTATAACCTAGTACATAATGTGCCTTTATGCATGCCCCACTCAAAGGAACTTTTGCAGGTATTAAGCATACGAAGTCCATTTCTAAGCCTCTTGGTGTACACAACAATTACCCTATTGTCACTCAGCCCACTGTGCAATGTAAGTGATTTCGTGTAGCAATCCTGCTGCATGCTGTCATGTCTGGCTATGACGACTGTGGTATTTTCACTGTGCAAATTCCTACTTCAGGGATGACAGATCCACCCCCACCTTCCTCTTTCCTTGGGTCCCCCTCGCTGGATAGCAGAACATTTTAATACAGGCATCCTCACAGTGGAGTGATGACACCATGACCTTTACTTACATTTGCTTTCTGAGATGCAGGACCTGGCCAGTGGTTTGTGGTGTTGAAAGGTATCACTGGTTCACTTCAATGCAGGTGTTTCAGAACTGATCCATCACATTTACAGGGCCAGACTCGGTGAAAAGCCAGTCACTTAAAATATTACATTAAAATGTGCTTCTAGTCATCATTTCTAAAACGTTTTCCTGAAATTCTTTTGGGAATAATTTGAAAGGTATGTTTTATGTTTAGAAGCAATAGGCCACCAGGTGGTTTTAACTTTTCCTGATTGGGTTGTTTTCTAGTCACTTTGTTTCTCCATTGGTTTAAGCTCCACAGTTTAATGACAAGACAAACCAGCCAAGGGAAAGAAAAAAATCCAATGCAAACAGGACAAAAAAATATTTCTAAGAAAAATACAGAGAAACAGCTAATATTTCATAGCATTAATATGAAACAAATTCCTTTTAAAGCTATTTATCAAAGTATATTTTTTTTTAATCCAAGAGCAACAGAAAATAGTATCTTCAAGCAGGTAATCAACTGGACATAAAAACATGCTGAACGAACCAAGAAGTTTTATGACGAAGTTCATGGTCCTGATCCACATTTGGCCAAAATCTCACTGTAGAAGTGGCAGTAGATTAGTTAGAGGACTATCATTACTATACTAATGCAGAAAGAAAATTATAAACTTAAATAATTTTGAAACTATTAGTAAGCAGCTGCTTTATATAAAGATTTTTCATACATAAGAACATTTAGTAAAGGTCAGCTTCCAATCTTTCCCTCAAAAGATTTCATGAATAATGCTGATAAGAAAGAATCAAGCATTCAAAGTGATTCCGATGTTTATTTTGTCCTAAACCACTGTGGGCTGAAAATCTTGGATGGTAGTAAGAAGTTGCCTGTTTCTGCTAGTAATTGAACTTCTCCAGAGGGGGGAAAAAAGCCTAAAGCCTAATCAGAAGAAAAAAAATCTTAATTAACTTCAAATATTGATTTCTAACAAAAAAAAAAAAAAATTCAGAGTGAAATTCCAAGGTCTTGAAAGCATAACTCTCTGTTTGACTTTTGCCTGAACAAAATAAGCCAGGAGATTTGCCATGCATTTACTGTACTTCATCACACAACACCGCAATTTGTGGGGTTTTTTTAATAAGGAAAAAAAGTAGGCAATAAGCTGTGGCAAATGTTTTTCCAGACAAGTGACAAGACAAAAGATGTTGAGAAAAAAAGTTTGTGTATTAACAGTCCTTGCATATTTTCCATTAACAGCAGGATGTTCATTCCTTTCAGCAAGAAAGTCTATTCATTTTTAAGATTTCCAAAGGTACGTCTTCTTTTGGAAATTGGTCTATTTATTAGAAAAATGGAGATAAATCCACAAATACAAAGAAAGCATAAACCATGACCAAATGTAGCCAAAACCCTGCTACAGACCAAGAAATGGTTCATGCTTCCTCAGACAAAAATTATGGGAACTATGTCATCATGGGTAGGCTGAAGCTCTCTAACACAATTGGGGCTCCACCGTCTAGATGGCATTGCCTCTCTCTTTTAAGTTTGGATCCCCCAAATTCCCTCTCATTCCCCAGCCGGTGTTTTAGCCTCTTCACTAAGTATATTTCAAGCCTTGTTACCTACAGCATATATTTTGATTCCCTGTCAAGTTATAAAAGTCCTAACAAAACTACAGGATTGCTTCCCACCACACACAATTCTCAAGTAATGCTTGCAATGCAACTGCAAGATAAAAACAACTGGGGGTGAGTTTTCTGCAGAATTTAATCACCTGAAAGATTTAAAGCTAATTTTGAAAGTAATCATACCCCTACTAGAACTGTTCTATTTAACTGAGTGGGATTTTTCGTTTTTTTACTCAAAACTATATGAGTGGGAACATTTCATTTCTAATGCCCAAAGAGATTTCATGTTTGATTTTTCAACAAGACATATTTCTCAATGTCTGCTGCTTGCAATTATCACTGCTGGAGTTCATTTCAGGTCACCTAAACCAAAAAGACCATAGTGTTCATTCTGTTTCAATTCCAGCTATTCTGTTATCCAGAATTTAGGATTGCAATTATTTTATTAAGGTACATAGTGGTCTTACTCAATACTGTAAAGGTCTGTATGGCTGAACGCCTCTGTCTTCAAAATGTGGCCTTGAAGTTTTGAGATGTCAGGCTTATTACACTACTAATTTTGATATTATGCTTTGATCTGGAAGTTTCATTTTTCATAGCTGTCTCATGAAAACATCATGAACATAACAGGGTCACTCTCTCAGCCTTGCACTGATATTTTTGGGTAGTACAAACACAATACTAGATATTCTTTAAGAAGTCTGCTGAGAAGATAATCAGGTTGAACTTACAAAGGGCTACATACATATTAAACACATTTCTCTTACCTTGGAGAAATTCACCAATTTCAAATCAATATAAAATTTGCCACCAAGCATGTTGGACTATGAAATTCCATTTTCATCGCTCTCTTACCCCATAGTAATACCTATATGCAATTTATTACACTTTTTCACAAAACATTTTATATCATCTCCTATAAGTGTAAAATAAACTGGTGATTTGATTACTTGCAATTTTCTTGTTTTCAATATAAATATGAAATTTACATAACAACAAAAAGAAATTATCCTCAACAGGTCTCTCCACCCATTCCGTGGTTCTGATGGCCTTTCCAAGCCAACTCTCCTACTCAAAACATGCTGCCATAAATTAAATTCATACATAGTCCTCATTGAAATAATTTGCAAAATTAGTATTAGAAAGCACATACAAGTTTGGTTTTTATGGAATGCTTTCTGATCTGCTTTCAATACATTACCATAGCTCTAAGTCAGTAGCTTCTCCTGCATTCAACAGAATTGAGAATTTTCATACAAATATGAACTCCAAATTTCTAGTTCTAATGCGTTTTTAACTCCAGGTTATTATTTACTAGCATTGTATGCATTGCACAAAATCTTTAGACACAATTGTAGGTACACTGAAGTAATTTACTTTTGAGATTTATATGATCATTTTGTATGTCATTCTTTCCACTTTGTGATCATCATATTAGTATGGCAACTTTAAATGTAGATCACATGGAAGAGCAAACAGGCATCCCAGCTGCTTCATTCCACTACTTTATTTGTAAGTACAATAATTTCATTTGAACTCAGCTTCAGTGATTATTTTTCCCCCACTTGACTCTGTTTTTCATTACAAATTATACTTATCTGCTTCCTTTATTGAATTTATTTCAATGAAAGCCAGAAAAGACCTGTTATGGCAGCAAATGCTAAGATTTTCACCCATCTTACAAAGGACATGGATTAAAAAAAAAGGAAAAAAACCAGCAAATTACAATGGCATAAGCCAAGTACAAACTTCTGCAGCACCAGTTTTCACAGGTCACTGTATGCACCAACTGCTACCTTCCAACTTGTTCCATGCCACACCAGTTCACATAACATCATCACACTGGAGGAGCACACAGCAGTTAAAAAATGCATCTTAAATTCAAGCACTGGCTTGTTACAATTCATTCATCTGCCTGCCTCATTGTAAGGAAGGTCTACTAAAGAACATACATAAGGTGAAGGTAGTCAAAACATATCCTAGGCTGCAACTGTGAAAACAAGCTACACAACAGATACCTAAGACAAGAGCAAAAATGCATTATAATGGGATTAGACAATTTCACAGAAGCCAAAATTGTTAATGGCAATTCATATGAAAACAGCCTGGAAATCACATTTTGTTCATGAAATCACCAATTCACTTGGTATCAATCCTTTCTTGATCCAGTGACCTGACTGCCTGGGAGCTCTTTTCAATTCCTTGCTAACTTAATAACATATTGATTTGTTTAAAGATGCAGATACAGTAGTTAACTGAAAACTCTGGATTGCACAGTATTTGGTTGTGATATTCACAGATCCAGAAGAGACCAGGTTTTCTGTTTCTCTATTCCTGTCTCCCTCCTGTATCACAAATCAAAGTTTCTGGTTTGCCTTACCTACTCAGGACTTCCATTTAACTCACAGAAAACTGGGTTCTTGCTACCAAATTTTAAGCTTTGCTTTCTGTCTCTTCATAACTAAGAATCTGAGGAAGCTAACTTCATCCAGAAATCCTCTACTGTCTGAGAGGAGTTCAACATCCACCCAAATCTTCAGACTGCCCTTTGCTGCCCACTTTGTTTCAACATTTGAGCATCTCTTTTAATATAAAAAGCCTAACATAACTTGAACACAAGGAGTCCTGAGTAGATCATTTACATCTCACTAACATCATCAAATTAAAACTTCACTTTTTTTTTCATTTTCACAGAAAACTATACTGAATTTCAAAATACTAATATTCTTTGGTTTAGGCCATTTTGAGAGAAGTTGTCAATGTTCCTTCCATGGAAGTGTTCATGGAAGTGTTAGATGGAGTCTTGAGCAACCTGGCAGAGTGAAAGGTGTCCATGCCCATGGCAAGGAGGCTGTAACTAGATGATCTTTAAGGTCCTTTACAGTCCAAACCATTCTATGATTTTATGTGTTTTCTCTGCTTGAAAACTTAAGGCCACTTAAAAAATGGGGACAACAGTTAATGCAATTCTAAAACAAGGAACGCAAGAACCCAGCCCTAGTATGGGCCTACAGATTTTTATTCCCCTGAAATGGAGGTTCTGCAGAAGTTCCTAGAGTACTTCTGATGGATATGCTCTCACTCCATGGCAGCCAGGCAGGGGCTGCAGTCCATAATGTGTGCTGGGCACCTGGCAAGCCTAAGGAATGTCAATTGGCAGTCTCTTGGATGCAGAATTTTTCGCTGTACTGGAGTCCAGTGGAGGTGCACCTGACTCAATACTCTAGGAAAATTAAATAAACTGCTCCCTTACCTTTAGCATTTCTGACTTAGAGAAGACCTTACCTTTGATGTGCCTTTTCAGTCATGATATGCTACAACAAATGTACCAACAGCAACAGCCTAAAGAACCATATAGCATAAAACTAACAACAGCATTTCCTCAGTCACCTACTGGCCACCATTTCTTTCCTACTTATGCTGCTATAAACACAACATCATGGCTTGTTTCCTGCTGAGGGACTCTTGCACAGAGATAACAAACATGTACTCTGCCAGCACCAAAATCAAAACCAACTGCTTGACTCCAACAGACAAGAAAACTCCAAATACTTAGCAAACAAGTACTGATCCCTTCCCTACTCTCAGAGTACTCCCTACTCTTCAATTTTAGAGGCACAGTTTTAATAAACACTGCTGAAGAGAACAGAATTTAAATATTTTATTTATGGCTGTATATTCCACACTAAGTGTGAAAGCCGAAAAAAAGTATGCACACTTAAATATAATGGGCAATTAAAAAAAAACATACAAAAGGAAAACGTTTTAACTCGTTGTATAATTTGTTTTAGAAACATGTTAACAATGCAGGAAAAAAAACCCCTTGATGTCATTTATACAGCTAACTCTTGCAGGCATGTTCCAAGTCCAATAAAGCAGGTTAATGCTACAATGGCAGTGAGAAACATGCAAGTCAAAACACAATCTGGGAGGAACAAAGCACCCCATACAACCCAAATTTCAGCAGCACTAAATAATATCCCACCTGTCAGTATGTCAAACAGCTTGGCTTGTTTCCATTACAAGACAAAAGTCACTTTTGTTTGTGTGTCAAATGTGCTCTGAGCAAAAGTGGGGAAAAAAAAGAGAAAAGCTTTTGGAGAGTAGAGACAGTTCAGAGAGGTTAAAAAAAGCCAACTGATAAATAACAATCATGCTCACCACCTTTGCGCTTATGTTCAAAAATAGCATTTTGGTCAGCCAGATGGTACAAATATAGTTACAAGCACACATAATGAACAAATTTAGACATCACTGATGCATGGCAGATAACATAGGGTGGAACATGCCCTGAAACTTAAAAAAAAACTAAATTCAATTTACAAATGGGATCCAAACAGAAATGCTTGTTGGCGCCTTGTTTTCCATTTCTCCAGGATTCTTTTTGTGTGCTGATTTATCATTTTCCTATAATCAAGAAACAGGGGAAGGGCAGAAGGAAAATGGACAACATGAATTATTGCTGCCTTTTTATTGTCTAAAATAATTTCACAAAATAAACTGGTTTTTAATTTTTGCTTTAGCATAAATCTGTTTCATTTATTTTAAATGTGAGCAATGATCTTGGATGGGGAGAGAAGAGATCACTTTTTTCTCAATACAAGACATATCTTACTAAGGAAGCTGGCGATCTGTCACTGATTTCAAAACCCTTTGTTTATTATACTCTCTGAGAAGTGACAATAATTGCTTTATTCCAGAGCACAGGCTGTCAAACTGCTTGGTTCAGGGGACAAGAAAAATCAGAGTTGGAAAATGTTAATGGAAAGATGGATGGCAATACTTCACCATTCTGTCCCTGGATGCCAAAGAACTTTCCAGATGTGAATTATAAGCTTCATCGTGGAAGATGAGTAATATTTAATGATGATAGTCATTCCTAATATGAAAACAGAAGCAGCCCCTGATTCATTGCATTAGTTTAAAATAAAGGAAAAAAAATAACCACAGTAGAATATAAACAGAATTTTATAATAGCAAAAAAAGATTTTAAATTGTCTAAATTTTAGTAAACTCAGGTTATCTTTGATTAACTAAGAATTCTGGGGTTGTTCAAACTCCTTTGTCTCAGCAATAGGTTTTGCCATGAGACTCAGGGAGTTTTCATCTTCAGCTAAGCCTCGAATTTGCCCCATCCAAGCAGATTCTGCAAGACCAAAAGAAGCCCTTGCTCAGTTAGAGAGGACCAGCTGCATGTAAGACTCTACAAGTGTGCAGTGTAAGGTTTGCAGGTTTGCAGAGCAGCTCAGGTAATGAGAGGAACATCTCTCACCTTTGAAGTAGCTACCTTAAATTGTCATTAACATGATTTACTAATTCTGTAAATTTTTCATGGAAGCATAACCCAGAATCTTACCTAGCAAGATGGTAGGCACTAAGCAGCTTAATAAATACACTAACAGGCATGATCAAATCAATAACCTTTCTAGACACCTACTATAATTCTTAGATTGAATCTCTTCTTGCAAAGATTACTGTAAGAACTTATTATTATAAGGTAATAATTCCTACTGCTGTTTGAATCCCTTTTGGCCAGTTTTCAATAGCAGGATCAAGATTCAGAGTGTGAGATTCAGAGAAAAACATCTTACTTTTAATTGTGGAAATCAAAACATGCAAAAAAAAAATGAATTGTGTGGTACTGACTTCAGTCAAGAGAAAACTGAGACAAGACAGCATTTAATATTGCCTCAAATTCTCTGTTTGAGATAAAAATGCCCTAAAAAACCCCAAAATGCTAGATCCTCTAAATGAGAAAAGAGCCACCCCCAAAAAAATGTCTACTGAAAAGAAATAGAAAATAATCCTCACACCTTGCAAAGTAACTGGGCACAGCTTTGGCAAGTTCTTAAAGCAGCTATATCTGGACACTGGAAACTGTGACACACAACTCATAATCTACTATGTAATATCATGCAGGAAGCATAGGTTCAGTAATAACGCTCACCTTTAAGCTGGACGCTTTGCCTAGAATATGTTCAGAATATTGGTGACCACAGAAACACTTATGGAAACAATTCAGCAATAAAATACCTGGTGTGGCTTTATTTCCCATGAAAAGGAAGCATGGGGAAGTCAAGAGGACAACTACACTGGCAGCCACCAAATGGTTATTCAGTGGTTATTTTACCTATTTTAAGGGGTAAAAAACCACTCTACATTAATTAATTGAGAAGTCAGGCTCAAAAGCAAAGCCAAAGCTCTTTGATCATATCATTGCTCCATAGCAGCAAAACTTGTAGCTGTTAAGTTTTTTTATTGCTGCTATTTAAGGTTATACACAGCTCATTCATATCACTGAACTAGATGAAAGGTGTTAGGAATTAAAGAGATCATCAATTATCTCATAAGGGAAGTCAAAGCGTGTATGCTATTCCAAAAGAAAACTGCAAACATTTAGAACATATGACGGACTGATAAAAAATGTACTTCATGTCCAGAAAGGCAGCCTTTGTGTAATTAATCTCACATCATGAAGGTCTCAACAAGAAGGTGAGTTGGCTGTTCTGCAACTGAGACTTCAAATCCGAAGAGACTTCTATGGTAATATACAATTAAAATGGGTACAAAAATGGGTATTTTAATACATTGTTAAATATTTATTTGTATACTTTATCTTATGTAAGCACATGCTCATTAATTAGAAGGATCCTAATTCACAAAACAAATGGTTTACACACAGGAGACTACACTTCCCCAAAAAAAAAAAAAAAGTACTCTGGCTGAGTCAAAGCAGACTAGTTGCCAGTATAGTGTAAAAATACTTTTGAACTACCATTTTGAAGCACATTAATCTTTCTATATCTATACAGAGTCACATATTCAGTGCAAGCAGAAAGGAGTGAGAAAGTGAAGTCCCTGGCCCTACAAAGGTTGTTGCAAAGGAGCATGGTGGGAGGGAAGGGAGAGAAATCAGAGGGAAAAGGGTAGAGCTCATAAAATGTAAGGTTTAAGGAATGACACTGGAGCACATCCAAGATAAATCTCCATTCTGTTTCATATTTTTTGGGAGAAGCAGCAGGTTCTTCACACCGCATGGAGTAAAGATCGTAAAATGCCAAGAACAACAGGCATAATTCTTTCAAGATCATTCCATCAGGATTTTGCAAATGAAAACAGATTGAAATATCTGGAAAAAAATTTGCTGAAGAGAACAGGATTTTCACTTTGCTTTTTTCTCACCACCAAGTTGAATCTACTTTCCCTCATCTCACAAAGAGCCTCTAAAAAACAAGGAGAAATGCTGGCAAGTGAACACCAAACTACCTCATCTAGGTGAAAAACTGAACAGTTCACTAGCTGTCTTTTTAATATTTTATATGAGCCTCTCCAAATTTTTATTGGTTCTCTTAATGTACTTTTACTATCAGAGGCTCACTGATCTTGGAATACCAACTGAAAGCTAACAGTTGTGGTTTTACACCACAATGTTTATACTAGGCTGTCAGTGCACAAAGAAAATGAATACAGCTCCCACCTGCAGCTCCTGCTGTTAACTTATGCACATGGCAAACGTGTGGAGGATTCATGAAAAAAAAACCTCTGCTGCATCCCTGGGAGGCCTCTCTCCAAACATCTCCAGCTACATTCAGTCTCTGTGGTATCCCAGTGGGGCAGAACCAGTGCTGGCTTCAGGCACAGGCAGCAGTGGTCTAAAGATGCAGATTGTTGGGGAGCAGCAAAAAAAATCTCCCCATGAGGGTATCCATGCACATACATGTTGTCAAGGTGGCTGGAGAGCCAAGGGGGCTGCCACAGTCCTCAAGGGAGAGGTCTGGATGAGGCAGCAGCCCTTCCTGGCTCCAGCAGGAGAGAGAGAGAGACATCTCTCACTCCCATCTGTGGTGAACAAATTAATTTCTGCTACACCATGCAGAAATTTTGCACCATCTATGGTGGACAATTTACCTTTAAGTCCTCAAAGAGGCAATCAAAGGGCCCCAAAAAATTCAGGAATATTTATATTGCAACAGGCACAGATGAGAGACTGCTCTGACCTGGTTTCAGAACATCATTCTGTTTATTAACTCATGAAGAATTATATACTATCAGATCCCCCTGAGTTTTTGCGTTTTCTTAAAATTCCAATTTACAGCAGAGATCCAAAAAACTCACTAGAACAACTGCTAAGAGTCTGCAAAGTTCTATCCAGTTATAGATATGATTTCTCTCACAATCCCCAATCTTGTATGTTCAAAGTTTGTATTTGATTTTTAAGACAGATTCATTCTGTTCAACTGCATGACACTGTCCATACCATAACATTAAAGGCGAATTTATACAAAGAATCAGAAAATGGAAGCAGCTCACAAGCCCATGACAAGTTTTAATGTAACTTTTCTATTAAGTTCTCTTGCTTTCTTCCTTGAAAGTGAATTAAGAAAAATGAAACATTCAGTCACATATGTATTATAGCATTGAAAATGTCAAGACATCTATTTTCATTAAAGAAAGAATTTCATTACTTAGTGGCTGTGACTGTCAAAACAAGTACATGTCTGTCTTCTTTTTTCCCTTGGTTAATTCTCCCTATGTCAGGATTCTGAGACTGTACACTAGCTTACACTGTGCTTGTAGGACTAAATTCATAACTGGAAAACATCAATCTCAGCAAGCTAATGGAAGTCAGCTGACAGGCACAATATGGTAATATAGTCAAATGAAAATTCATTTTTAAAAAAAAGTTACTTTACTTGTAATACAAATTGCTGTTTGATAAAGTTTAATTAGGAGCAGATCTGCCACTACAGGTAATTTTTTTCATGTCAAAAAAAGCTCTCAAAATTTTTCTGTCAAAGACACGCCTTTTCAGTTGGTCTCAGCTTTTTCTGAGAAACTTGACAGGTGTTTTTTGCATAGAAAAGGTAAGAAAAAACATACCTCAAGAGATTAAAGTTTAATTCTTAGCATTTTTTGGCAACAAATTAAACATACTCATCATGTACCTGTGAACAGGGCAGTCAGTTTAAAAGATGGTACAATAATGCATGGGAAAAAAAGGTGCTTCGTTAAGCAGAGAAATGAGTTATTCTGTATGCAGAGCAACTGTTAAGAGTTTAGCAGATCATTCCAAAACATTATTTCTTCCCTAACACTAAAGTGAGCAAAATATCACATCAATCTGGCAAAAATTAGGGGGGTTATCTACGATAGTCTGCAGAAGAGCATTATTGAAGCACCTCACAACAAGCAGCTCATTTGTCATCCTTACCCAATTTCAGTGCACGACATCCAAAAATTCTCTTGAGTAAATAAGGGGATAAATGCAAGAGAACTGGGAGACAGATTATTGCTTTTTAAACACCCTATTCTTGGAGTCCTATTTTTAAAAAGACAGAAAAAAAATTCATGTGTACCCATCAAGACTGCAGAGAGGCTTTCTAAGAAACAAAACAATACACAATAAGATCTTAAATAGCAAAAGACAAAATACAACAATGGCAAAAAACACACGAATTTGAGTAGCTGGATTGCTAATACCAGCAAGGCTTATTTCAAGGTATGCATAACAGGCTGAATTCTAGCAGCCCCAGCAGGAGTACTTATAAAGCAGAACTGGGGCACTTCCCTGATCTGAACACTGGCTTAGAAAAACACTGCTCATTATATTTTCCATTTTAAATGTGGCTACAAGAAACTGTGGTATGGGGAAAGACTCCTGCAGCACAAGCAGTGCCACCCAAGTATGGCAGGAACAAGGCAGTGTGCACCTGAATGCACATATCAAAAATACCTCTAAAACATGGAAATATTTTGCATTGCATTTAAGTGATGTTAACCCATGTTCTCAGGCAGAAAGCATTTTTCCCCTTAGTGGACAGAATGCCTCCTGAAAATGCAACACCCCAAAAATAGGGAACTATTTTGCAACTGTTCTGCAGACGCAGCACTGACACCTTTTAACCATCCTTGAGGCAACAGCCTATGGATCCCACAGTGTGAAATACACCTTGTCCCACACGGTTTACTACCATCTAAATGTGTGCTTCAACATTCTTATTCTACCTCAGTGAGATGTGAACTGGAGTGACAGGCTAGGACCATATAAAAACTATGAAAACATTGGTTTTCTCCTCGTTGTGCCCTTTCCCCTGTCCTATACCTCCATTCTCCTAAACAAAAGGCATGGAAAAGGAAGAAAATTATTGCTAAGAGAAGTTACTGCTTAGGGGAAAAGTAAAGACAGGCAAGGAATGAAATATTCACTTATCCATACAGTGAGGAGATAACATCATGCGGAGCACCATATTTACCTAATCAGATGAGCATTAATTGTGCTTGTAGGGCTGAGGCAGGATGACAGCTCCTTCCAAGCACCATCAAGAAACACACTTTGTCATATGGCAAATTTACTCTTTGCCAGATGTTAAATTGGAAATCTCTTTCCAGTATCTTTAAACATGCATAACTTTCACTTTGCACATTAAAGGCAGCTTTAATGCAGCATTCCATCCGGTGTATTAATAGTAAAATCATGCTTGTCTAAACACAACAGTTTTGGCTGATGCCTCAGTATCATTTTGTCCTGTTAAGCTTACATGTGCTTGTTCATCTGCCACGATCCAAAATACCTGCCAGAAACTTTTATTTTTCTCTTGGCCATATTTTTTCATGAATGAACTCACCAGTACATTTCAAGGTGATGTTTTGTTTTTAAATCACAAGCATAAAATTGTTTTAAATTTCCCACATCTCCCTTTATATACACAGAGGTTCTCTTTACTCCCTCTTCTCATATATATAATTTGGCAAGAGAGGGAGGGGAGTGTTTGTTTGGGTTTTTTTTTTTTTTTGGTTGGTTGGTTTTTACTTTTCCCATGCATCTGTTGTGGTTTTACTCAAACTGCCAAACATTCAAGTAAATTGTGGAGCAGATCATTAGTACTGTTGCAAACTTACTGATTTTTATAAAGGAAAAAAATGTAACCTTACATAAACTGAGTAATATCAGAAGACCTAAAAAAAGCATTTTTCTAATGAAAGGAAGGTGCTCATCTACTCCCATAGAACCATTTTATTCATACCAACTTGCTCTTTAAACAGTAAGTAATGCTTTGTTTTGATTTTTGCAGCTGAGTGAACTGTATTAATGGCTTCTGCCGAAATAGAAAGCTCAGGGGAGGAACTGAAGTCCTAATTTATATAATCAAAATTAATTGGTAGTTTATATCTTTAGGGATTATAGCAGATCATTATATTTGATTGAAGACAAAGGACAATACAAAATTTTTAATTAAGCTTTCACATTTAGTAGTGAAAAACATAAGTTTTAATGTTTTGCATTTTAGATAGCCATATAATATGAGTGTGTTACAGTTAAAAGAGGGACCAGTGGGGTGGAAAAAGCTCCTAATTACATCTTCATAAAATGAAGCCAAGTGACAAAGCAGTTGCTGTTGCTTATTATATCTAGCTGCTTGATTATATTGAACTGATTCTTTAGCACTTTGATTTTCACACCCTGGTTTATAGGTCTCTGATGATCTACAAGGTCAAAGTTAATGATCTACAGGACCAGATCTCATTTAAGGGTTTTTAATTAGAAACTCAGCAGAAATACACAGAGTCCTCCACAGAACAGGCAAAGGGTAAACAGTGCCCATTGGTGCAAACACCACGGGAACCACTCTCAGCATGATGTCAAAGGGTTCCATGGAAAAATAAATACCAGTACAAATGTCACCAGGTAGACGGGCATCAGGATCTCAGTCACAAGAACTTCAAGGACTTTATAGTAGATATCTAGGAACTGCTTTTCCAAACCACCTTAACAACAGTAACAGACAATTATCTAATAACGATTGGACACTGTCAATGACTCTTCAAGTCCAGTGGAAGATGGGATCAGTAACAAGCCAGGTATGGGGGAAAAGTTGTGCTGCTCATTTTTGGCCTCCACAGAAGCACCTCACAAGACTAAGGATGCACACTTAGAGAAAGCCCCTGTCCCTCAGGCTTGCTCTGCAGCAAGCACACCAACATTCAACCAGAGAAAAATGAATCAACATCCAGCAAGCTCCAGCTGCCCGTTCATCATAAAATTTTTGAAGTAATAAGAGTATACCCAAGGGATTTAGGGTATTAATTTAAAACAGCCTCCAGTTTGCCCACACAAATATAAAATATAAAAATGCTTGTTCATCCTTTTACTAAAGGCATCTCAGATTACTTGTTTAAGAACATTTTTTCTGCTTTGTTCACAGACTTTTACCTTGGTGTAATAGCCAGGGAAAACCCTTAACAAACTCCTCCTCATTTATGGAGATGCATAACAACAACTCATTCATCTAAAAGTCTACAGAAAGACAGAATTGTCACTGGAACAGACAGTGAAGATGCAGTCCACATTCCTATGAGTAACTAGAACAAGGGTAAATTGAGTAAATCAGGAGCTGTGATTTTTTGCAGGAATTTTAAAGCTTTTCTTTTTATCACTTAAAAATAAGCCTACACATTTCCAAAACCCACAAAAGGAAAAGAACTCTCCTACAGCACTCTAACTCTGTAATCCTGCAATTCCCTATTGTAATCCTGCAAAGCTCCCTACTGCTCAATTAACATCTGTCTTTACATTTAAAACAAATTCGAGTTTTCTTCCTTAAGGTTCCAGGCAATGAGCTACCAAGTGCCAAACTGTTCTACTGATCTTCTGAGCAATAAGAATCTTATTATTAGACAAAACGAGACAAATCCTACCACCAGAAGTGTATTCAAGGATATTTCTAGCCACAGACTTTCCAGTTAGTTACGTTCCTTCCAAAGGATTAATCAAAATGTGTTAATTCCCCTGATGTCACAGTAGCTTCTCTGCAGGTTAGAAGAATGGAAACCAGACTCCCTTATCTTCCTTGGTCAGTCCTCTTGTGGATCTATGCATGTATTTTTGTATAGAATTGTTGAATCCAGTCATGGATTTGGCAGCTACCTATTCCAAACCCCAGCCTGCAGTCACACTGCTCTCTACACTCCCCAAAGGAATAACATCATCAGCGGCCACAGCAGGCAGCATCTTCTCAGGAAGATTCCCTAAGCCCCAGATGGGCTGAGAGAAGGTTTCTAAAACATTTTTGCTCTCCTGGCTTTATAGCTTCCAACAGGAGGGCAAAGGGAGTTTTGGTGGCAGTGGCACACCAAGAAACCAAGCTGGGTCTTAGTAAAGAAAAGTTTTTTCTTTGCCAGATCAGTAGTAAGTGCAGAGGTGGAGAAGTGCTGGCACAATTTCTGCCTCAGTTATGTCTTCTCTCAGCCAGCTGAAATGACATAGTAAGCATCTCCAGGAACTTCAGAAACACATCTTGTACCCCAAGGTGGCACGGACTGGACTAATGAAAATCATGAATGGAAAAAACAGCTTATTTTAAACAATACCTCCAACATTTTTTATCTGCAAGTGCATATCTTTAGGAAGTGACAGTTTTTTCCAACTCTAGAACAATTGTAAAGGTTTGTTTTTCCTCCTTTAATTATTCAGGATACCAAGATACCTCATTATTAATGAAAAAAGATTTTTTTCCTTTCTTTTCTGATTATAGAATCGCCTCCAAAATATTTTAAGGTTTAAAAAACCACCTTAACATTTATTAAGACCAGCATAATATATCACTTTCATAAGCCAAGAGCTGCCTACATGTTGTTCTAGGGAGTACTTTATTTGGAATTTTTCTAACAGCTCACCATCTGTATTTGACCATGTCATTGCTACTGACAAATAAAAAGGAAAGGAACATTCAACGATTCTCCAAGAATCTTAAGAAATGTTATGAGAAACAAAATTTTAAAAATCTGAAAACCAGAGGAATTGTTCTTCAAAGTCTGAATCAGCTTTTGTAAATGTAAAGCAATTGGTTGCTAATGCAAACATAAGATCCAATGAAAATAATTTTCAGTCTGTTTGTATACACCAAAAATCAGTGTAAAAATCCTAATAGAAAGACAGGACTTCATACAATGAATTTCAAATATTTTAACAAGTGAGCATTACACTCCAGTGAGTATCAGAACTTCAGCTGGGTTTCAGTTCCCAACAGACAATGGCAAGGGAAGAGTTAAAACTCAGGACTGCTACTTTTAGCCTGGTATTTTAGCCACTAGAATATGTTCTTTACTAATCTCCTTTTTGTTCCTAAATACTTTTTTTTCAGTGATGTTGATTGCTCCAAGGCTCCTATCTGCAGAACTCTAATGAAACTACAAGGAGTATTTAAACTTAGTGTTGAATTATCAAGTATTTTCAGGATATAGAAAGCAGGAAACAGCAACACATTATGTAATACAGCCATTATATAGTGCCATAATAAATATTTAGAAATTCCAAGACTCTCTAAAGAAGCCTTTCGTGCACAGTATCAGCATTCATCCCTTCAGGGTGTAACATGCAGACTGCTTCTCCACAGGGAGTTTTATCTTATTTCATTTTCGTACTGCATTCCACCTCTATGTCGCCAACCAAATTGTTTCCTGTTTTATTGTACAGAAGACCAAGAAAAAGTTTAGTAGTCACTATCTGCTTTTAATGCATACTGATCAAATTACCTAAGGCATCTAATATATCTGTTGTTATTTTACTGTAGGAAGTCAACAGAGTCACAAAAAGTGCAAAATATTTTATTTTTACACCTAAATTTTATGCCTAATATTTAAAAGCATTTTACAGCTATTAGAGTTGCTTCATTTTCACAGTAAAAACTTCAAATTTGTGGTTTTATGGTTATCATATGCTTTGCTGATTTAAGAAAGGGCACTGTCACTTAATTCAGAAGGTACCTTTTAAATTTCATTTTTCAAGAACAGCATTGCAGCCTTGGCTACAATACAACAATACAGTATTAACACTTGCACAATCTTCCCTCTGGAAAAGGAAATATAAAATCTCATATCTCTAACTTGATATCATAAAGAACAAGTTAGGGGTTTCTTTATTTAAATGAAGTTATTTCAAAATAATAATTTTAGTTTTAAAATTTCTCTATTCTCACATCAAATCAGAAACAGAAATGTATTAAAACTCCCCTAAGTTTAATTGTGATAAACTGAGCAACAGAGGCTTCTCACCACCTAGCACAGTCCACTAGGTCAGCTTCTTAACAATATATTAACTCATATATATAACAATATATATACTCAGAAGGTTTGCCATATCAATGTTATACAAAAACAACAAAGCCTCAATGGCAGTAACTTGTGGGTTTGATGTGTACCATTCACAAACAGCCAATAATCAAAACACGAACTACAGCAAAGTATTTGCCCTTTACTCAAAAGTAAAATGGAAATGACAGCTCCCCGTGCCAAGAGGACTGAAACAAGCTCATGCTCACTCTGCATGGAGATGGTTACAGCAAAAGTGTTATTTTTATGTCTGTGCTTCTGAGAAGAGTCCCTATGATCTTGACTGCTTGAATGAGCAATTACTACTGGTACATTAAACAAAACCATGTCACCACCTAATAAAACAACAATTGATTTGCTTACTCTTCAAGAGGAAAACACCAGTTGTCCTACTGACACTGCTGGAAGAAGAGGAGGGAGAAACCATCCTTCTCTCCTCCTGTGCATGGATTGGGCTCTGGCCATGATCAGGAACACACCAAGTAGAACACAGCTCTAACTTGATACAGCAAATACTGCATGCACCTGTAGCACAAATCCAGATGCGCACTATGCTCCCAAGGTGAAAAAAAAAAGAAAACAAATACCTCAAGGTAGAAGTCAAAGCAATAAAAACTAAACCAGGGCTCTTTTTGAAGAACAAACAAAGAAAAAAATCAATCCCTTGAGCTTGGGGTACAGCCACATCATGACTGGAACATGCTATTAATAGTGTCCAACATAGCAAAAACAGTTATCACATTGCAATTCCCACAGAATTCAACACTCAAAAAAGTCAAAAGCATTTGTTTTTTCAGAACAGTTTTAAAAACATAACCTGGTCATTAGAATATGCAATTCTAATGCTTTCTAAAGTGACCCATGCAATACCTATGAAGACTAAGTGGCTGTCGCACTCACATTCTGGCAGGGAAGCATATGCACTTCTGAGACCAGCCTACCTTTGAACCTCTTCACTGTAGCTTATGCTTTGAAGTAGGAAACCATAAATGGAAGTTGTTGCTTTCTTCACTTCACATACAAGATAAAAGGTCCTCATAAAATCCACACTGGATGCCTTTCAGTACATGAAAGGCTGCAAAAGTGACATGGAGGAGCTACAGCTCTTTTCACGTGGAACAACAATCCGTGCTATGAGCACAGCCCAACAGGGCACAGCAACACACCGTCCTACCTTGGTGATGCAGTTAAGTGCTGATGCCTTTCACTGTGAAATAAAGCCATTTTCTTAGAGACAGATGGATAGTCTGTTCTGCACAAGTTTGCTTCCAATGAGCTAGCTCAGGGAAGAGCAGCCTTTTAGCTATAGATATGCTGGAACATGCCTCAGAATTGTGGGTCTCTACAGGAGGGATTTGAAAAATGTTAGACTTTTAAATGAGAAGAGAGGGGGTTTTGGTTTTAAATATTATGTGCAAAGACACTCCTGTGTTGTTGTAAAGGAGTAGAAAAGTAGTTTGTACCCACTGTCAGCTGCTCAGTAAAGATCTTACATCATCTAAAGTGAAGCAGGATGCTGGTTACTAGGTGGTGAAACAGCCTGAGGGCAAGTCAACAAATTACACCCAACTTTGTTTTCAGCTTTGAGAAACATACTGTAACTTTTTTTCCTTGAATTAAAAATTTTATAATTTATAGACAAATAATGAAGAGCCAGGGGGAAAGCAACTCCAAATTCAGTGCAGTTGATCTTCCATTTACAAGTTTTACAATCAAGTTAAATGCAAAACTTTATCAAGAATCAAGTTAAAAACAAAGAAAAAATGAAGAATACTAACTTCACATGTAGCTTCTTATTAAAAAAACTCCAAACACCATCAAAAACCACAAACCCCAAACAAAACAACCAACCAAACAAAAACCTAATGAGAAAAATGCTATTCCTGTATTACTGCACAGGAGGTTGTAGTTTCTGTTTTTAAACAGAAATCCAAAATCATAGCAGCATTACAGCAAGCAGGCTGTGTTAAAAGCTGTAAGAAGGAGATGAAGCAATATTTTGCTTGGGCACCAACACCAGTTGCACACACATTTCCGCATGCTTGGGATCTTTCTCTTCTGAACAACACCTGAGAAACATACAGGAAAAAATAATTCCACAATCTTCTGTGACAGTAAGCACGCATGAGAAATAAAAAACCTGTGGCACCTACAGTATTCAACCAAATCTGGGGTATTTGAAGGAGATCCTGCTTATTGCAGAGGAGTTGGACTGGATGACATGTAAAGGTCCGCTCCAACCCAAACCACTCTGATTCCATAATTTTATTTAATACACAACCATCAGCATCTCCCTAGCTTTCTTCCCCTCCTCATATCTATATACATACAAATACAACCAAACGTTCCTGACCAGAGGGCTATAAAAGCCTACAGCTAACTTGCACTTAGATTTGACAGAGATGTGCAGATATTTTCATTTTAAAAATTAAATTTAATTCAAAAATTTTGTTCTTAAATTTGGCTGGATAACTTTTACCTCCCATGAGCAAACAGAGCCCTGGATCTTTGTCTTCCTAAGTACTGTAGCTCTGCACTGATGATCTGTGGTTCATGTCTCCTGGGATGAAGCCCAGAAATGCCTTTAGTAAACAACACAAATACTCTCAGGGTTGACTTGGCACAAAAAAGAATATCTAGTCCAAGGTGAAGAAGCTCTTCACATAACTATGAAAACTATGCCAGCTTTTACATATTCTGTGCTTGCACACTTATTGTGAGCTAGGTCACAAATCACTGTAACAGAGTATGTGCCTATAACATGCTGCACAATCTTCTGATGCAACTTCAGATTTTTTAAGCAATGTGACAGAAGACAAACACCCTGGATAAGTATTTTCCATTCTCCATCATCTTTTAACCATACTGTTTCTGCCAACTGCTTTATCTGAAAGCTGATTTTGACAAGACAGATAAACCTGCAGAATGGTGCTGTTTACATTTGCCCTTTTTATTTGGAAGTGTTTTTGTTGGGAGTTAATGTCGTTGTTTTGGTTTGGATTCTGGGGTTTTTTTACATTTGGTGGTACTTTGGGATTTTTTTGGATGTGGGCTACAGTTTCTACCTGCATTATCTCATTGGTCCCTGCAACTATATTCAGAAGGATTCCAAATGACAAATACAGAAATCTAAGCTGTAGAGGACAATACATACAAATACATATGGCAGTTAAAGTACTGCTCTGGATTGAAGAAGACTGACACAAAACATTGAACCCAAGGAGCCTCTATTTACATTTAAAACCATCTTGTTGACAACAGAATTATTTAGTGATCAGACATATCATGGAAAAGGTGTATCAGGATATTGATGGGGGGGTTTGTGCATGAAACCACCTCTCAGAAAACATTATCCCTACACTGAATCTTGTTTTGATGCTTGCAGAGCATTTATTACTTTTTATTTTCAACAAAGGTGATGTTCAGACACCCACTCTTAGACCTAAACATGACATAATGGAATGCTTTCCTAACTTGCTCTGAGAGCAGGAAACATGTAAAACATCAGTTTCTCTGTCAAAGTAGAAACACAAAATGGTTTGGGATGGACCTTGTAGGCCACCTAGTTCCAAACCCTCCACTATGGGCAGGGATAATGAAGATTCCAAATTTCATCCTACTGGTTTCATACTGTTTAACATACAAGGAGGTGACTTCTCTTCCATGTTTATCTTGTATCCCCCTTCCCACTAATGAATTCAGTTGACCCACAAATTAAGGACCTGCAAAACTATCTAGAAGCAAGAGTGAGTTGCTACAGATCGTTGAGCTTTCAGTATCTGTATATTTTGTATTTTTACATCTTATTATTGTTGTAGATAGTTCTATGCACTAGCCCCCTGGGATAAGGTTTGGCCTAGTTTTCAAGAGCAACTTGAAGATTAGGAGGTGGGAACAGATGGTTTTAGTCAAAGCCCTTTAAATCAGTTCCAAAGTGTAATATTTTCACACACTCCCCATGCTTACCACCCATCTAAAAAATAAAAAGAAAAAAAAAATCAAAAAGTGACAGAAAAGGAGAAAAAAAATGAAACAGATTCATTCATTTGGTTTGGCTTTTGTACAACAATTTGGTAAGTTTTAATATGCAATAAACACTCAATCTGCTTCAGTTGTGCTATTATCATTGCATTTAGCACATGACACGAGAAATACTGAAAATCTTTAGCATTACTAACGTACAGAAAATACCTTTGATGATATTCCAAGTAATTAATCTGTTGCCACACAGTGCTACCAAGTCTTATAATGATGCAGTTCAGCATATATGAAATGTGGTATCTAATAATAACAATTTAATAAACAGTTAACAGAGCACTCTTTTCTATTATCGTCTCTCTAATAATTCGTCACATCTTTTGTAGAACAATTTCTCACACAATGCTATAAAAAAACAAACCAAGGGGAAAAAAACTAGTAGGTAAAATACATCTGATTAACAGTAAAAAAAAAAAGAGTGCAGCCACCAGGTCTCATTGCCTGTCAGCAAGCAAGCAATTTTCCATTTAAAACACAGCATTTTAAAAATAATTACTATATGTTTCCAAGTTAAGAGAAATATAGTAATTGAATTCTGTGGGATAACTACATTTCCTGAAGATGCTTTAAATTACAGTCATTGACAAAAATAACTATTTCCCTATTGCCCTCTTATTTTCAACCACAGTTTCTAAAGCAAAGGTTTTTAAAACTAGCTCTAGTTATGTGAAAGGATGGTCAAATACAGTAATAAATGTAATAACAACAATTTCAGTAAAGGGAATAAAATGTGAACAGGCCACATAGACTGTCTGAAGAAAAAACTCAACACTAAGGAAAAAACCTTCCCCTTATTTATAGGCTATGCTTACAAAAAATAACATATGTGTTTAAGTTCTTAAAATTAATCCACCCTCATTTATAGCAAACAATTTAAACTAAAAATTTATAATGTACTGACAAAAATTATATTTTAGGTGACCAGATTTAATTTAGTGAGTATATATTTTTTGATTTTATGCAAATCTAATCAGGCTGTACAGATCACTTAATGTAGGCTAAAAGCTAAAGACCAAGAAGTTTCACAAGCTAACACCAGTACTTTGTAAATACTAGTCCAATTAAAGCCGAGAAAAAGCACACCAAAAAGCTCAGTCTGAAGTAAGGTCCCTAACTAAGTAAGGTCCCTAACTATGTATTAGTGGAAGTGAATCAAATATGCATTTCCATTTAGCAGCTTCATTTAAGCTATGGTCTGACATTACAGCACGATACTGCCCTCCAGAAGAGGTGCTACAACCACAGCAGAGCCCACCTGGGGTTTGGAAGATAACGTGGAGAAGCATCCTCTGTGCTGGAGGCTCTGCCACATACCCACCACAGCAGGTAGAGATTTGCACACAAACAAACCCAAGGGCCCCTCAGCAAAGGTGTGCAGTGACAGCCAAATTTCCTCACATCCATGCGCACTTTGGGATGCTCCTTTCAAACTCGTAGGCGTATGAATGAAAGCTACTTCAAAAAGATTAAAAATTGCTTGTGACGTTTTTATTCATAACATTTAATGACACAATGGAAAAAGTTCCTCTTCAAATATTAAAGGCAAAGTGTTCATCTTTCCACACCCCACAAAAATCAAAAGTGCCAGCTTATATAAAATAATATAAATCTAACCATAAATTAAAAGTTAAACTACATTTAATTAAGTTTCAATTGCTTCCTTGCCTTGAAATATAATTGCATTTTCAATATATTGTCTTTGCAACCTTTAAATCTTCAAATTATTTATACTCCATGGCATTAGAAAGTCACGTTTCACTTTGTTAACACTGCACTTTGTGAACATGTTAACATCTAACAGCAAATATGCACATATATCATTAAGAAAGACACCTCTCCTATAAAAATGTTAACATTTGCTTACAAAAGAAAAGTCAAATTTAGTCTATACTTGCTGACAGAAATGATAATATATTGCAGGCAATTCTGTTTTATCAATGGGGTCATTATCCTAAACTTACTTTTCCTTCCCCTCCCCCCACGTCTTTTGTTTTAAGGCAAACTGTTCACGGATTAAAAATATTTCAGCTTTATTAAGGAAACCATTGAATCAATGGAAAAATTGCCCTTTGAATGAGGGCAGGTTTTCATACTAGATACTGTCACATGGATTTTTCAACCATTAAATTGCAATAATATTACTGCTCATAGATTGCTAAATCTACACTGATACTATCATAAATAATTTCTATTGATCATTTGCATGCCATTATTGGAAAATTTTGACGTCAATATGACTTGATGCTAATTGTCAGATTTTCAATTATTTATTTTAAATTGAAGCTTTGGAGAGAAAGTTCAAATCATCGGCTTTGACTTATTCAGTAAAAATAAAGAATACTCTACACTACACTAATATTTATAGAGGAATTCTAGTCCAGTACCTTAACCACAAATCCAAAGCAGCAAATTATAAGTAATAAACTACTTTACACAATTTAAACACATTTAACAGCATGCAATTCTCCAAAAACCACCCAAAGCTTGTCTTCAACTGACTTGTATGACATTCTTTCAAAACCTAATTAGCATTCAGCATTTACAGTCCAATTGCTAATACATATTCCTTATCATTATAAGCTATTAAAAAAATATAATGCAGAAACATGTACAGCAGCCTTGTGAAATGCAGCTGTTCCCCGGAATTTGCATTCAGTAAAGTTACATCTAAATGTAACCAAATGAGAATGCACAACACCTAGAAATACTGACAACTGAACAAAATCAAAGTATCAGACACAGTACAGTAACAAAAACCCGCAAGCATGAAACGCTCCCAAGCACTATAAAGAATCTCTGCCAGTGATTTGAGTCGCCTTCAGATCACAGCTCATGACAAGTCAATCAGTCCCTTTCTTTTTTCACTAAAGTATTGCAACCAGTTTTAGGAACATCTAGTACATAAAAAAAAGAAAGCCAAACAAAATAAACTTGCAGTGTTTTACAGAACTCCTTGCATAGTACTTCTGAAAAAATTTCTCATTTATCAGCTATATACATACTCTAGGGTTTCCATTAAGTTGTAACTTTTGAAATCTGCAGAAAGAATTATATTTTTATTTCAGATAAACTTGCAAAGACTGCTACTGTAATTCAAGTTTAGACATGGAAGTGATAACAGTATACATCACTATCATAAAAAAGGCATCTTATATTATCCTTTATTCAATTCAAATTTTATTTTAATTTTTTTCAGTGAATTGGGATTTTAGATAATGTGGATTTAGGAAACTAATTGAATCTTTTACTAGCTCCAAAGACTTAGCTATGCTGAATGCATGCAATGTTTTCAG
Organism: Ammospiza nelsoni; assembly: GCF_027579445.1. Taxonomy (NCBI): domain Eukaryota; kingdom Metazoa; phylum Chordata; class Aves; order Passeriformes; family Passerellidae; genus Ammospiza; species Ammospiza nelsoni. The sequence continues at coordinate 70,748,704 of NC_080633.1, forward strand.
GAGCATTTTTTAGAGCCTTGCAATTAAATTTTACTACCCAGCTAACTAAATACATAGGTTGCATATGCCTTGTAATTAAAATACATCATTTCTGGTGGATGTTCTTTGCCACAGTGGAGTTTTAGAAACAAGTCAAAGGAAAAATATTACACCAATATAAAATTAGAAAAGCTCCACAGAACTCACAGCTTGTTACACAAACACACACAGAGCTTAAAAAATTCAGGAATATTAAGCATATTAAAATCTTTAAAGCAGTGCTTAAAGCTTCTAGCATCCTTTAATTTGTTTTTACATCCTTGTTTGATGCTGTAGTCTTTGTTCTGATGCTATGCCAGTGAAATTGCATCACCATGAAGCAACATTATGCAAGAATGTCTGGCTAAAATTAAAATGCTATTTCTCAGCATCACATACTTACAGGAAAAATGCAGTTCAGACATTCACAATTCAATTATGCTAGCCAATATATTTGGTAAATACTTAATGAAAAATAGGGTAATGGAAAGCTAGTATGCATAGTTGTATAGGAAAATAAACCACAAGACTAATCCTGTTGCTCTAGCCAGTCTTTTGGAGTCCAAGTCTATCACCAAAGATGCTCAGTACAGCTCCATTTCAAAAAGTTGGAGTGATCAAAACAAGTTGAAATTGGGGAGTTCTTAATGTAAAGTAACACAGTACTAGATTTATTTTTTTAATTAAGCTTTTTCCAAATAGCTGATTAACTATTACATAAAACATACCTAACCTCTACAAAACAAGTTGCATGTTAGAGCACAAACACATGTCAAGATGTTCTCTCTCTCCAGACCTGAGTGTTTTGCACAAGCAGGGGAAAGTTCCTATGATACAATTCTTTAATGTCTATAGAAAATTAAGACATTTCCTGAATAGCTGTTTTCTGCCTAAGAAAATGTAACACAGCATCATCAAAATAAGATTAAACTGCAGCAACAGTATTTAAACCATTCTGATTCCTAATTCCAATGGATTATCAAAAAATAAAACAGATGTACACTGTTCACAAAGCAAACAATCATCTCATTCACAAGAGACACTCAGTTAAGATACAATATTCTGTAGATATTCTCTCATGATTTTTGCTATAAAAATAAAAATGAACAGAACATCAAGAGATCTTAGACACCTCAAAATGACAACTTTCACTTTTTCCTAACAACAACATTTATTGACAATAATGAAGGAGCAAAAAAAATGTCTCAACATTGTTCTGGAACTTATAAACAAATAATGTTTCCTCTTCCTTCAATTTCTAAAATGCTCAAGAAAAAATAGAAACTTGTGCCCATAGTCTATTGTAACAGTGGAATTAATCTCTGTTCTGTCACTCCTGTTCACACAGTCATCCTAAATCATAGGGGTTCTGTGAGTTTGACTGTGCACATTTCACTGCAACATTTCTTTAACAGAAATGTTTTGTGTGATTTAGGTTTTCTCGATGCTGTTTTACGCACTAAGAAAATAAATGAAACCATTTTTTACTGCAGAAAATACTTTATTTCTCTTGTTTTGCATGCCTGTAAAACACCGAGACGCTTTAAGACACACAGTCTATTTCATCCACAGATGAAGGAAGTTGAGAGGATATACATGCATTTTCAAGGCTGCAGAAACCACAAAGCCAAACTTACACAGAACAAAGAACAAATCTAGCATTACTCAGCAAGAAGACTGGAAACATGCACACACATACACCCTGACAGTTCTAATAAAACTGAAGGAAAAAAAGAAATACTGCTTTGTTATGTAAATGTACTATTTCAAAATTGAGAAAATTAAATGATGTCATTCAAGCTAATATCCTTACCTCAATGGAAAAGTGGCAAGAGACAACAACAACCCTCCCTCCCGAGCAGCCCCCTTGCAAACATTTCAATGAGGTTTGGCTTCAATAGCAGTCTGTAGCATTTAGCCTCAAGAAGAATTACCGAGAGAGTTTTGGAACTGCTTATTTTAAAAAGTTTGCATTTGTTCTGCCAACCTAATTCATCAAGACAATAAGTGCAATGCATGTATTATTGCGTAGTCACAGATTTTTCATAGCTTCCATTTCTAGTGTTCAGAACAGCAACTTAGTAAATGGTTTGTAAAAGTGTAAAAACATAACCATGTTATTTCTTCCAAGAACTTTAATATGTCTCTATGGAAGTGTGTTCAGAGACACAATGAAAAAAACATTTAAATTCGATAACAGACTTAACATTTAGCAAAAGAAAAAAAAGTATTAAAATAGCTTCAGATTATTACTCATCAAAAAAAAATCACATGTATTTCCTTAATTTCATAGCTTGACCCATGTTCATATAGCAGATATTGTATATAATTGTTATGCCTAGATTTTTCTTAAAGTTGCCACTTTAAGACATTAAATAATAATAAAATAAGCAAAAGAATAAAAAAACCAAAACACACACAGACACACTACTTCTTCTGCATGAACAGTAATTTAAGCACAATGAAAAACCTCCAAAAGTCAGAGTCATTATATTAATATTTTCCACAGGGTATGATGAACGATACTGAAAATCACCTACACTCTGGCAGACCTGTGTTACCCTCCAATCCCAGTAAACTGCAGCAGCTAGCACAATTTGCAACACTTCAAAGTGAGTCAAATATAATTTTCTTTAAAGCTGTAAAAAATAAATTATATAGTGGTTTGGGTTTCTTAATAGCTTGATGAAGAGGGTGGATGGATCACTAAAATATCAAAATAGAGTAAAAGAAACATAATTATATGAGAAACAAGTTCTTATCAAAATAGAAACCTGCCAGATATCCTCAAGCTGCTGCAATAGTTTTTCAGGCAGCTGGGTTAAAAGCACGTTTAAAGAAAGTAAACGCTTAATGAGGTCTATCCTAAATATAATCACTAAAGCTATTGCTCAGCCAGCATGGTTGCACTTAGAGTTGCAAGATAAATAAAATATACTACAAAATAAGATAGCACCCCATATTGAATTTTCTACCCTTGACACAATTTCTTGACCCGACACGCTATATTAGTAATAATAATTTCTCTCATGATACTTTAAAATCTGAGGGCTTGAGCAATCATTGACATGAAAGCCTTCAGTTCCACCTTTTATTTTGGGATCACCCTACTCCAAAATTTTAGATGTAGATGAGCACACAACAAAATATGTTAATGTCTACGATGACTGCAGCTACTTTGCAGCCATTAATTTTGTACTTAATAAATACTAAGCCAAACCCTGGACTAGTTTTATTAATCAAACACTTCTAGAGAGAGATCTGCAGCTAGACCCATTTTAATAGCAAATCTAATTTTGGGGATTAGAGCAGAAGAGACTGCAGCTCTTTTCTCAAGAATGCTGACATTTAAGTAAACCTTACCAAAGAATGCTTGCCTGATTGAGGACTGACATTTCCTTTCTCTAACTCGCTTAAATAAAATATAGGCTTTCTGGCCAACTCCTACAGTACCCCAAGGCAGCTGTATATCACTTTCAGTTGCAACTTGTGAATACTTTCTTTTTCTTTCTGTCTCTTTATTTTGACATGCATATTATGTTAGCTGATTTCAATCATGTTGCATGAGTGGATGACATACCTTAAAAGATTAAGTTTTGCCACCTGGGACTACTCCAGAAATTCAGTACTTTATAGCATCTCATACCCTTCTTCATCCTCTATGCGCCTGCACTATCAATAGTAGCTTTCTTCCCCATTTTATGCAAAACGACAAGTCTTTCAAGGCTGCAGTTGATACAAGTCAGCTTGAAGTGTCATTCCCCCCCATTCCCGTTCCAGGATGGAGCTGCTCCATTGTGTACAACGCTCTGCTGCCATCTATTTGACACAAGAAATACAACGCTGTGACTGCCACAGCTGGTTTTGCCTTCCCTTTCCCCCACCTTTCTCTTCCCCTGCAGCAGCTGTTAGAAGAAAACTCTCAGGGAAATTTTTGATCACTCCTCCCTGCTCGTGCCCAGAAGCAGAAACCACTTCAGCAATTACTTTTGTACTTAAAAAAAAATAGCTCCAGTAACAGCAGAGGTAATCAAACAGAGGTTTGATTACTGCAAACAAAAGTAGAATTATATGATATTTCACTCTTTTCTAAAAAGGGAATCCAAGTTAACAAACTTCCATTTACCAGTCAGCTCTAAATAAAATACGCTTTAAAGCAATTATTTTAAAATTTGCAATTTAATTATGCAGCAGCAGAGCTAGTTGAGGGTTTGATTTCAGCAGGTATCCAGATGTAACTGGGGCCATGGCACTGAATGAACATGGATTCACCATCTGTCCCCCTTCACTACACCAGACTTAAAATTCAGAAGTCAGTTGGGAAGTCAAATCACAGAGCCTCCAAGTAGAAACCACACACAAAGCATGAGATGAAGGAGGTGGTACTTTACCCGTCATCAGGGTCACAAAGATAAACACCACTTCATTCATCACAGCATTCAGCCTTGTATGTGACTGCACAAAACAAGAACAGCAGCTGAAAAAAGTCCCCAGCTTGCATTTGTAAAATATCATGTGAGAGACACCCACTGAAAACTCTTAAAGGAATCTCTAATCTTCAGTTACAGATCCACGACAGTGCACATTCTGCTCTTTAATTACTAAACCATATGGAAAAGTCCCGTCTCAGGGCTCAGTCTGGTCCTTTTGGCATCCCTGATTAAGTATTACTCTTTTTTTTACATGGCTGCTTTCCCAATACACTTAAGTAACATATTTGTAGGAATGTGCTTCAGCATTTACCCTGGAAATGATTCATAAGATAAAACAGCAAAAAGAAAGATTTAAAAAAGTGCAACCTTTTCACAGGAATTATAAATGATGTCACAGTGATCCAAAAAGCATCTGAACTCTTGTGTATTTTTCTACAGAGAGGGAAATAACACCTTAGTTCAGAGCAAGAGTAGAGAGAAAAGGAGGGGCTTTGTTGCTGGAGGGAGGGTGCAGGTAAGGAGAAAATGAGAGATGTGGAATAGGAGGGCACCGAGGCAACACCAGCCTGCAGCAGAGGTCATGAGAGTTCTTCTGTAGTTAAAATATACCCATAAACATAATGCCTTAATTTTCTAATTGGTATATTAACATAACTAGTACTTGGTTTGGGGAGCAATTTGTTAAAGCTTGTATTTGTTAATAAATAGTAGTACCACTGAGTGCATTATTCCATTGTTTTTTATATGTATTCATAGCATTTACAGCTATAATACATACAGTTAACTATTAAAGTTAATCTGCTTAATAAAATTAATAGTTGCACTAAGTTCTTTGCTAACACTTGGTTTTAAATCTATTTAGTCTGACAATATAAGCTGCAATTACAGGATTGTATAAAGTTGCCATAAATACTTAGTAAACCAAGTGAAGAGACACATATAATTCCAATTGCTAACTATTACTGGAATTACCTTTCCTTCCAGGCCACACAGAATCTGTTTAAACAGGTACTGCACATATTATACTAAAAGTATTGCCTAAAATATTTCAAGTGTAAAAATCTGACCACTCAGAAAGAATTAGATTACTTAAAGAATTTAAGGAACACAGCAAAACAACACATATAAGCATTTGAAAGAACCACTTGAGAGGCTTACTCTGCCCTCTGGTGCGCTCCATCCCACAAGGACACAGCATCCTAAACTCAGGAGAGCACCAAATAACTGCAACAGTCTGAAGTTAAAGCAGCTAAAAGAGTGTGCTGAACTAAATTAAGACAGTTCAGTACCCTACAAGATCACACCCTGGGTAATCCTAGCATGAGGAAAAGCACTAAAGCATTCTGCAGGATAGAAGGTAGCCCAGCTAGTTTTTATTCCTTTGTATTTATGGCAGAGAGCCTAATTGTCCTGGCTAAGGACCAAGACCCCACCATCTACAGCCCTGTGCAAATACAGTGTTTGCTGGTTAGCACAACAATTTTCCAGCAAGGTTGTGTCTCCAGGGCTGGTGTTACGAGCTGCCACCACCAGTAAACAGATGACAGGAGACACCTGAGCACATCACAGACCCACAGCCCCACACAGGGGTCCTACACTAATCAGAGGTAACCTAGGGCAGAAGGCTCTACATCCATAGCCTGATAGTCTAAATCAGGTTTGGAAACTCAGCTTTTGGCCAACAAACTGAACAGCCACACATGCTAAATTAGAAGGAATTTGATATGATATTGAGACGATAACACATTCTATAAAGCACAGCTATAAAATTTTCTATTGACATAAAATTAAGGTCTGTTAGGCATGTTTTTTCCTGTGAATAAGTTGTACTACATCTCTACAAAGTATTGCTAACAGTCTTTAAAATTAACTAGACTAGATCTTGTTACACTGAACAGTCAAAATTTTTCTACTATAAAACATAGAAAAAAATCCATTCATTTACTCAGAAGCTGTGAGCTTCCATGACATTCATAAGAAGCTTAAAACCCATGCAGTAATAGAACAGCATACTGAATGATAAGAACTACAAAGTACAGTACATAAGCAATGAATTATGCAATTATAAGCAATTATCAGCCTTTCTAGTAATGAAATACTGGAAAAGCTTACAATTAATTCTTTGAGTGATTTCACCTACAGTTTCATATAAGCAAATTTTATTAATGAAAAAAACACATTTAAAACTCCAAGTACCCAACAACAAGGAACACTATTTTTTGCCATGAGAAAGCATTGCATGATCAGAACCAAATTGTGTACATACAGTTAGCTTATAAAAACAGAGGTAGTATCATTAAGATTTACTTGTTCATCCTGTTTATGCGTGATTAAAAAAACCCACCCAACAAACTAGAGAGAAGTATTCCTGTTTAATGGACCATACTACAAAAACACATCTCCAGTGCAAAAGAATTGTTTTCAGAATTAATCCATCAAATAGACAATGACAGCAAAAGGAGGGCACATTCCCAAACCTGGCTATTGATCAGCATGAGACTTTGAAAGGATGCCAGAACTCTGCAATCAGGAGCTTCAGTACTTAGTTCCATGCTAAGTTATTTAGTGCCTTGACTTCCCTCATAGCTAAGCACTCACTGTACATGTGCCATGAAAGTGCCTTCCTCATGTGAGACTGCCTCAGAGTGACACCATCCTCTGTGACACAGACTTTGTCATAGGTGATTTTCAGCCCTCCTAACTGCATGGATAGAAAAGTGATGGGGGAAGAATACTGCCCCTACAACATGTCTGATAAAACCTGCAGGAGAAAGTCAGCTATATGTAGTTTTAATTATCAAAACTTGTGTACTAAACAGGAGTTTAGTAACAGCTCCCATGTCATGACCCAAACACTACCTTCTTCACTATAAAGTTGCACAGCACCATCTCCCCCCAGCAATTATCACAATCACAATTACAACTGCTGGAAGAAGCCTCCCATAAAAGACTGTGATAGGAAATGAAAAAAATAACCTGTTTCCCATATGGTTCACATTCCTCAGACCACAAGGAGTCTGGGGATACAAACAGGCTTTAGAATGTGATGTAGTAGTAGATAAGGCTCTCTTCAGGTAAATTAAGGAAGCTCATCCTCCTATATTCTGATCTTCATGGGTGATTTTTACTATCCCAATATCTGTTATGGGGACAACAAGGCAGGTACAAGTCAGAAGGCTTCTGGAGGGCACAGCTCACAAAGGGAAATGCTATGAACAGTCAAGGAAGAACTGGTCAGGGTAGTCCTAGCCTACAAAAGGCTGAAGGACTGGAGGATCTGTCACATAAGGAGAAGCTGAAAGAGCTGAAGTTGTTTAGCCCGAAGAAGGCTCAGAGGGTGATCTCCCTGACGTGTCACCTGAGGAGTGGGATGGGAAAGGATGACTGAGACAGACTCCTCTCAGCAGTATACAGTGACACGAGGTGAGGCAATGGTCAGAAACTGAAATACCAGGAAACACTCCATTTGAAAATATGATCATCTGTCCTTCAAGAAAAAATACTTACAACTTTATGTGTGTGCCTCCTCTGAAAGATGTGCAAAAAGAGACATTTACATCATTTTAGACAACCTACATTTGGATAATTTATTTTGAAGACATTCAACAGAAGGATATGAATAATAGAATAACAGAATAATGGGATAACAGGATTTAGATTAGGCTATCTGCATGCTACTATATCCAATAATAGATAATTATTTAGAATCAATGTATTGTCAACTCCCATAAAACCATATTAAATGAAAAATAAAACATGGTCTGTTCACCAGATTCCCCAAGAACTACGATTCAAAGCAGGAGGACATATAAAGACTGGATAGAGAAAATGAGGCTGAGCTGTTTATTTAGTAGCCATGAAGTGAATGTGCTACTGTCTTCTGAACTTCCCATGGTGAAGCCACAGTGCAGAGAGCTAATCCCTGTTTCTCACCAAAACAGACAGCAATGCACACTGGATAATTTGTTCCTACTGATGATATCACTCTCTTGAGTTTACTGTTTTTAATAAGGAACAAGTTTCAGTCTTCTCTCACTTTCTCCCATGTACAAGATCAGATCAGCCTCCCAGTGACCTACTTTATGAGTCACAGTCCTCACTATTTATGATTCAGAAAAACGTCTTCTCTGACAGTATTTCCCAGACTACTGTGGGTTCATTCCAAGAACCAATTTCATCTTCATTGGTTTCCTACAGGAAACCAGACCAACTTCCCATGATTTTATTTTCCTTCATTTCAGCATGGCTCACATAAACTAACTGGAAGTGAGAGTGATAGAAAACTTTATTCTGCATAAACATAAGCCAATACAAACACCACCAAAAAATCCTGAAGACGTCACCGGTTCAAAGTGACCAGAATGTGAAGCAAGCTAAGATTAGAAGTTCTTTTCCCTCCTTCCCCAAACATGATGCATACAAGCAAACCCAGTACGTTTATGTAACCACAGTCTAATGCTAACAGCTGTTTGGTGAAGACATTCACCTGAACAGATGGCCAAGTCCTACTCCTTCTTTCAACACCGGTAATTGTTTTAAAATGTTAAACACTGTTGGACTGTTTTTAACTCCTACTAATAACAGAGTCAAGTTCTCCCAACCACCTCAGTCAACAGACTCGGGGTGTTTATCTTCTCTCCTCAAGTGCAACAACAGAAGTACTACTGGAGATGCTAGGAAGCAAGCATACCTTGAAGAAGTTCATCTACACTTCCCATAGGACTGCTAACATTGCCTAAGTATCAGCATGCTGCATCCAGGTGAGCTTCTAATAGAGCCATTTTTATTGTCCTCCAGGACGTGAGGACATTAGATTTCCGAAAGCCAAGAGTCAGCGCCAGATCTGCACTGGCTCAGAGTCACCGAGTAGTGTGAGCTGGAAGGGACCTAGAAGGATCACCAAGTCCAACTCCTAAGTGAATGGCCCACATGGGAATTAAACCCACAATCTTGGCATTATAAGCCCCATGCTCTAACCAACTGAGCTCATCATGCAGTGAGGCATTTGCGGAATAATCCTTCCCATAACCCATGGCAGAATCATCCAAGAATCCATAGCAGCAGCACAAGCACCACTATTACCCCTTCAGCTTGCCCTCCCAGTGCTGTGACCAAGCTGTTGCAGCTTCAGCAGGCACATGGAGACAGATGATGTTAGCATGGTACTAACATTGTAGTCCCAAATTAAATGGGACAGGTAATTCCCACAGAGATTGCTATACAGTGAGCCACTTCAGGAAAAGGGATGCTGGGACACCTAGCTGTGGAGTGCAAATATCCAGCATAATTTGTCGGCTCAGATTTCACTCTGCAAAGCAGCAGTTCAGTTATCTTCTGGACAATCTTCTGCCCTTGGACTAATATAGCCCTGTTGTTATACTGCTCTACATGAGCTAATAAACCAGACCCATGTTAACACAGTTAATTCAATCATGCAAGCAAATTAGAAGCAGATTTATTCTCATTTCATGTCTGTATTCTGCTATGTGTGTTGTCAATAACTGCAGTCTTTCCATGTGATTTCCTCTTGCTGCGTTTCAAGGCTTACAGTGATAGGAACAACACACCACTTTTTGTGGGAAGGTTTACTCAGAAACTAAATCCAAACTGATTTTCAGGAGGCTTAAATACTCCTTCACTTCTCACCTCAAGAGAAGTCAGGGAATATTGTCACTTTAGAATGCTTACACATTGCACACAACAAGGACAGGACATATGACTGAAGCCCCGTTTATTTTAATGACAATTTTCTACCTGGATGTCAGTTTCAGTTTGTAATCATGAAGTATGAATGAGGATTTTGCAAGTAAATAGTGGTCACTTGTTAGTAAACTGAGCTTTTACAGCAGCGTAGTTTAATAAATGTAAACCACCAAGTTATTGCCTCTGCTATTCATTTTCCATCCTTCAGCTGCAGCAGTACTTGCCAGGGTCAAATTACTAGTTTTTAATGACCCCTTATTATTCCACTCTCTCTAACTTGATTTTTTTGTAACCAAAAGTGTTGTAATACTTCAGGTAGTAACCTATTGTTTGTAGATCAATATTTCAAAGAGTATCACCTGTGTGAAAACTGAGTGATGCATTCTGATATATGTATTGATTTTAAACAAACCAAATAATATTGTTTAAAGTACTGCTTGGCCTAAGTACACTGCATAAATTCTCAGCTAGGACTGATCAGCAGCAAAGTCTACAGCAAAAGTTGTTTCATGTGGCACAAAAACCAGATTTTTAAACATGCAGATTTTGTTGACAATGAAAATTTGACCTCTCTTCTTCTGACATCTTAATATATATTGAATAGCAAACTCATGCAGTAATTAAGTACCACAGCAAGCATGACTGTCTCGACTGAAGGCAGTGTTTACCTGATGAAATTAACAGTTGTTAAAACTGCTATAAATGCTGCAGTCTAAAGTAATCAAGGTAATAAACTGACAACACCACCACACATTCACAATTCTCAGTGCTAGAGAAGGTTACTCACCTTGACATGGCTCTGAGCCCCCAGGTTGTAAATCTCAGAGGGTTTGACTTCATTAATGATCTTCACCAGGCAGGTGCTGTCTGTGAGATCCCCATAGTGCAGCTTCATGTCTTCAGAGTTTAAGAATACAGAGTTAACTCACTTTAATCTCAGAACAATAATGCATTTTTGGTCCATACCATATTTCAGGTCAAGGTCTGAATAAATATTTATTGGAAAAAGTCAAGAGATCACCAGCTAAACTTGGTTTTGCTTGCTTTTTTCCTCCCGTGCTTTAACCACAAAATACATTTCCACATAGGAGTAATGAACAGCATTTCAGATTCTTTTTTCAATAATCTTATTTATGTAGCGACATTATATAATTTGTTTAGTAGCTTGCACTTAATTTTCCCAGGTTGTATTAAGAAGTCAGATGTCAGATTAATATGTCAGATGCAGAATTCCAGTCACAAAAATAGGGCATTTTTTAGTTTGGGCTTCCAATCTTTCACTCAAAAATATTTTAAAAACTTCTTAAGCACCCATCAATGGCTTTGCTTTTCTTCCCAAAATGCTGCACATGTTTTCGTTTCTCACTGTGAGAAATTTCACAACACAACAAAAATGTGTAAGGTATCTACTAGGTGAACATTTAGATAACATTTCAGTACAACCTGCTGCATTTGTTACTATTGTTTTTCCATTTAAAAAAATACAGATGCACACTGGAAGAGAATTTAACAGAACAATTTAACTGTCAACAAAGCAAATCTCAGAATTGGTTAGATACAGATGTCATTTATCCTTTCCAAACTTCAGTTTCTTTCTAATTTGTGTGTACTAAAGAACGTAGGAGCATGAAACCAGTTCCTGTCAAAATTCAAAGTGAAAGTTGCAATGGTTTATCAAGTTGTCCTTGTTTTCAGACCCTGACCTGTCAAGAAGATATTGCAAAAGTGAAATTCACAAAACAGATCTCGTTTTTGCTCTTACTTAAAACAAAACTGAAAAATCAAACAACCACACTGCTATTCACAGATCTTTCCAATAAAAAATTGTTACTATTGATGAATCAGCTGTTTATGCTTACTTGCCATATTTATATAGATTTTCGCTTGTTGTTTATGACCTTGATTTGTTGTTGTTGTTTTGGGGTTGTTTTTTTTTGTCTTGAAATACCAGGCTTATTACAAGAGATATGAATTCATAATACATTTTTAACTGCTGTTGAGATATGTGAATTTTGTTATTATTAATGCCAGTTTAGGGTTTGTTTTTTTTAACAGTATAAAACAGCAACGAAGTTAACAGATCACACAGTTCTCAGATGTTCAGCCCTGTACATTCCCATTTAACATGTGCATGAGGTTCTTCAGGTTGACAAAGTAATTCAGCCACGGTATATCCTTGAAATTTGTTTTCACATGCACATCAGTTGTAAAGGACATTCTGAAGAGACTTCAGACCCAGCTGAAGGTGTGGCTAAAGGTAATGCTAGGCAGGAAAGAGATGCCAGAGCCTGTGCTCCTCTTCCTACACCAAAGACATGCAGTCCTGCCAGGACCCCCAGGCCAGAGAGCAGTTTCAGACCTTCTCAGGGGCAGCTGAGCTGCCAGCTGGGCTGACCCAGGAAACAGGGTCATTATTACCCGCTATTACCATAAATTTAATGCTCTCAAGGAGAGTCCTTATTTTGGTCTACCATCAAGTCTTCAAAGCTTCTGGTCCAAATGGCCTTTCTGAAGGAGAGCAGGGAATGAAGCTATGTTCCCTCCTGACCCATGAACAAAGAGGGTCTTTCAAGAGTGAAAGGCTAAGCAGTAAGACTTACTAGAAATGGAGTTTATTTGGTGCACAGATTCATAAACACAGACCAAATGTCAGAACCGTTAGGCTTTAGTAATATTATACAGTCTAAAACTTCCTTAGCAAGCAAGAGCTGGAGGGCTTGCTCTAGGATGCACCTTGTCTTCCTTCCTGTGCTCCCTACTTTTTTCATACAAAGAGGTTCACTGTCTATGAAGAGCACCATCTTGCAACATGCAATCGATTCCTGACAGGAAAAACACACATGGCAAAGATAAAATTAGGGTTTGCTCACATCAACCACTATTGCTTCTTTGCTTCCTACAGAACTGCCTGGAAACCCATTGTTTTCAAACAGTTTCCATGGAGCAGCCTTTCCTGAGATTCCAAGTCAAATTCCTTCTCCTCCCATTCATATGGCTACATTCTTCAGTTAAAGAAAAACGAGTTAAGAAGTAGGGGGAAAATTAACATCTACTTTCTCTTTCCTTCCTTTTATGCCTTTCCATAAATGCTTGTATATATATTTATTGTGATCTACTTTGTCTTCTCAAATCACTTTTCATAAGCACAAGATGGTCCTCACAATGCACAGGTTCCTGTCTGATTTCATTTTCTTCATTCTGCCTTGTGAGCCAAGAATGCAAGTCATGGGAAACAGTTCTTACATTGTTCTTGACAGAAAAACAGGTTTCAGTATTCTTCATATTTTGTTTAATTCTACTCCTCTCTTAATCAGATACTTTAATGAGCAGCATACAGCAAGTAGAAACTAATCAGAGAAATACCATGTTAGAAATTAAGTGTGTTTTAAATAAAAATTACAAGCAAAGACCAAAGGAAATCTGTAAGCTTAATTATGCATTAAACTTGATAAAATTAGGCTCTGTTTAACCATGGTGTGAAGCAGACTTCAAAGACATGATTTTTTACATAATGGAGATATTTGTTGTTAACAATACCTTAAACTGGACAATACTATCCTGGACTATCAGGAAAGCTTTCACAACTCTGCAAAATAGACACAGCATGGAGAACTGTGTGATTGTTAAAGTGCTCAATCCTTCTGCTGAAGTGGAGTCATCCAACAGCTGAGCTGCATCTCATTAAGAGACAAGTTAACTTCCCTTAAGATAAAACAATATTTTTTTGCCATGTGTACACTAAAGGTAAGAATTTCAACTTTCCAGATTATCATTGATAACCGAGGATATGGTAAATTGCCAGCAAATTTACCTTTCCTTCAGGTAAAAGCAGGTACTCCCTTCCTTGGGTGCCAGAATTCAGAAGGTCCAAAGATTCATTCTTCCTATCATCAGTAAGAACTGATCATGTCTTATTCATGCTCTCATAGAGGCTGTTTACAAATCTTCACCTCCATCAGACACCATGGAGCTCATGAGAAAACACGGGTGGAGTACTTAAGATAACTGCCTCAAAAAAACCTGTGTTTAACTATTCTGAAATCTCAATATTTTTAACCTCACACAGCATTTTCCAGGCCCAGCCATTTTCTAACTGCTACTGCCAGCTATTTCTGAACAATGGCAGCATTTCTACACAACATGAAGTGCTATCCTGGGTTCCTCTTATATTTTCCACATTTAAAAACTCACACACACTAGACTATCCATATTTCATGCCACATCATCTTCAGAGAAAAATGGTCAATTTTCTTTCTGTGATAGAGCAGCAAGCTAACACTAGCAGAAGAAAACTCAATTCCCTTCCTGTTCCCAGGGATCTTTCACCACCAAAAAAACAGTCAAGATTAAATATAACATAATCCACCTTAAATACAAAAGCAAAGCCTTACTTCCTTCAATGTGAGCCTGTGGGTTCTTATAGAGATGTTCAATCCGGCCTGTATTAAAAGAACTGGATCGACGAACAATGCCATGCACCTGGGGATTGAATAAGAAAAAGAAATGGAAAAGTGGTAAACATTAAGAAGAAAGAGTTCATTACCATCACTCAGAATTCTCATATATGTGGGCAATTCTCATATATATTCTTTTATCAGGGAATCGGAGCTCATCTCTATTTCTAAAGATGGACAGTTATCCAACTCCCAAATATTATACTGGGAGATGAAGTCAGGTGCTGTCATATTTACTTTAGCACCATTGAGTGGTTTCCCCTTCTCCCTCATCGACACCGCTAGCAGCCCAAACATCACAGTACAGAAAACACTGAATTGCCCCAGAGCACCATCTCCTAGTGAGTGAGGCTTGACAACATTACTAGAGTTGGAAAAGCAATATGTGAGCGTCTAGAAAACCATTGCTCCTTGGTTGTAGACAAGTCTTTCTGGAGGCAGATATGGGCATAGAAAAAGCAACAGCAGGATATGGGACTATGGAAAGAGTGGGCAGAGCGGAGAGAAGGGTAGAAAGAAGGGAGACAAGGGGAAAGAAGGAGCAGCAGCTGCAAGGCCCAAATGTATTTTAAAAATGAGCTGTCATTTGCTTTCTGGGGTGCTGGAAGAACAGCCAGAGCAGTCAGTGCTGTTTTGTAGACCTCATGAGTCACTGCCCTGCAATGGGTTGCTGGAGACACAGACAAGCCTAAGAAAGAAACCCAGGTTGGGAATTTCCTTTAACCTGCCACGATAAATAAGCTGGTGAAAAAAAAGCTACGCTGGTTCTGAGTAATATTAAAGAGAAGACCCTTTGTGCCTAATACATTAGAGAAATCTTTCAAACATTGACCCTGTTTCCTCCTGTCCTGTAAGACTGCCCCATGATGCCTGCTGCCAAAATTCATATTAGCTTTGATTACCAGCTACAGAAGTTGTGCTTACACAACTGAAATCAAGCTTAAGCATATGACTGTCCTCCACCTCTCCCTGGCTTTTATTTCTGAAAGTGATCCCTTGTACTTCTATGCATCCTAGACTTGGTTTGTTGAGGCCATCCCTTTGTTCTCCCACTTGATGTCAATTTGCAAGAATATAGAAACAGGAACAGGCTAAAACAAGCTATGGTTATTGACAAAGAAAATGCTTTTAATTTCATCTTAAGTCTAAAATTTAACCAAGTGAAAAAGTGCACACAACTGCAGATTAATACCAGTTTGCTGATTTAAGAATGAAATTTTGGCAGCAAGATTTAAAAGAGCTCAATAACTTCATTTTTACAACTTACAGGTCAAATTTATTATGCCAATTTCCTTGCAGAAAATCACTTGTGATTTTGTGAGCAAGGTATGTGTCCTGTCGCATTGCTCTCAACATACCTTGTTCTACAATTCAAACTCAACTTTCCACAACTGAATAAAACATTTGCCCTTTCAGGATCAGTGGGGCACTGAGAAATGTGCCCCCCAAAAGAAATTTTCATCAAATGATGGATTTATGAAGATACATCATAAAAAACATGTAATTAAAAGTCCTATCAAAATAATTCTTTATAGATTGTGTGATATGTGTGCCTATAATTTATAGGCACATCAAGTTTACAGAGAAACACTTTCAAAAAAAGACACCTTTATAATAACTTCACTTTCACAATGACTTCATTTGCACAAATGATGCTGAAAATATTTTAAGTTCTCAAACAAACTTTTACTTTGCTGAGTAAAATATCAGACTGCAGTTTTAATGTAACTAATTATTCTGAAGGAAGCAAACTGAGGTGCTTAACAACAGAGGAGGTTTAGATTAAATACTAGGAAAAAATTTACTCATGGAAAGGGTTGTCAAGAACTGGAACAGGCTGCCCAGACAAGTGGCTGAGTCACCAGCCCTGTAGGTATTTAAGAGACAAGTAGATCTAGCATTTAGGAAGACAGTTTATTGGTGGACTTGATAGTGTTGGGTTAACCATTGGACTGGATGATCTTGGAGGTCATTTCCAACCTAAATTATTCTGTGATTCTTCTAGCAAGATTAAATATTTTGGCTTAAAGTTCTGATGAGAGACTTCTTGAGCATTCAATTATCTATCTCTGAATGAAGTCATGCTGAAATTCATGATCATCTGAACGGTTGACCAATAAATCAAATCTTGCCAGCTCAAAAGCTTGATGAAAGATTGGGCGTGCAAGAGCTTTGTGTCTGCTCATGACTGTGATACAAACTTTTGACCAGTGAGATGTGCTAAATGCACCCATCCCAGGACTTCAAAAGAGTCGGTAAACAGACAAATCCAGAGAGCCTGTTACATTCAGTGATAACAAAAAAACCCATGTGAACCCTGCAATTTTTTTTTTCTTTTCTTTCTTTTTTTTTCTTTTTCCCCCACTCCTTATTCTGGTATGCACATACAAGAGCAAGAAAACCTGCCAAATGCTTAATCCATGACAGCCATATTACCGTAAGAAAACTGATGAAAGGTACCTTTGTCTGCATGGGACAGAGAATTGCAAGTGAAATGCAAACTCTGTGACAGGCCAAAATGTGTGCAGACTGGTTAATCTACTTAAGAATGTATCAGTGGATTTTTCTCAAGAGACAGATCTTCAAACACATTGAAATTTTAAAAAGAAAGGGAGGTTGAATAAAGCATCTCAATTAGAGAGGCAATCAGTTGTCGCATGCTTGCATTCAGTTATTTAGGAACAGAGGTTTCTAAATGGGAGCACAGAAAAGAACTCCAAAAAATTGATGGAGAGCTGAAGAACAGAAGGAAAGAACTCTACCCAACTATAGCCACCTTTGTATTGTTGAAAGGATTATGTTTCATTTGGTGTTGTCAGCTCCCAACTTCATCGTGGAAAATGAGAGAATGTGCCTTCAAAATAGCAAAAGCAATCACAATATCCCTCATCCCCAAATGGAATGGAGAAATAGTAAAAAATAATCAATTTACAATACTTAAAAACCAACTTCAATAACCAAATTAATCAATAAAGCCAAAGAAAGGGTGGAATAAGCAAGGCAACATTAATCTGCTACAAAAGCATGGGAAGCACAAACTGGCTGAGAAGAGACTTTTCATTAAGCTATGAAGCAGTATCACAACAGAAGTAATAAAATTCAACATTAAAACAAGCACTAACTTTTACTAAACTCCAAAAAAACACTACATTTTGGGGAGATTAATTTGACCAACCTGTCTCCTTCCATTTTCATACATTTTAGAAGCATCTTCTATGATCAAGAAGGCAAATATTCTTACATTTATGCCCACATCTGTTCAAACCCCTCAAATCAAACCATAACAATTGCTACAACATGATTGTTGCTTTGCTGGACCAGAAGAAATGTGATTTTTGCCAGGGAAAATTATGCAGCAAGAAGAAATCAGACTCCCTTTATTTCAAGGAAAAAGAATGCAAAAAAATCACGTGCTAAGCAATAATTAATTAATCCAAGATAAAACATAGAAAGTAACTGTACCAAAGTACAACGTGTTTGGGGTTTGTTATTTGGGTTTTATTTTAGGGTTTGTTTTTTCCTTTTTAAACAGAAAAAGCAAAGTTTCATTGCTGAAATAAAACTGCCAAAAAAAGAGTCTTTACTGTGGACAGAGAGGTGGGGAAAAAGAACAAACAAGAGGTTCTTATTCCTTTATGTGGTACATTGCATCATAAATTATTCCCTAATTCCTTACAGTTTTGGCTCACACAGGTCACTGCTTATCTGGGCTGGCGGGAAACATGCAAACCAGCTATACCCCGAGGAGAAGAGGGAATCCACCAGTGGACATTACATGATAAATAGTACAATAACCTGGCATGATTACAGGGCATGTTGCACATTCCTCTCTGGAGTTTTGATTTGTTATCTAGGACTGGAGTGGAAAACATACACAGGGAAGGACAGGAGCAGAGGAAGCGGGCTGGGGCTACAGCATCCAAACGACTCCATCAGCCTGCAGCCAGTCAGCGAGTCACTCACCTCATAGCCTTTTTCCAACAGGAACTCAGCCAAGTACGATCCATCCTGGGAAGAGCAAGATATAGGAAAATGTTAGAAACACAGTGAATAGGCCTGGGAGATTTGGACTGGTTAAGATCTCAAAAGAGGGAAGAAAAAAACTTGTAGTGAGTAGACCGGGTAACCAGCCTATACTTTGAT